>NC_092819.1:46212500-46512500 GCF_023375885.2 Dermacentor andersoni | reverse complement strand
GCTACATGTCGCCTTGAACCACTTGCGTTTCCTTTTCTACTTTGAAACAGGTCTACCGAATTACTTGCAATTCGGTAAGCTCAAGTCAAGAGCGCATGGGTAAGTCGATCTTCAACCGCATACCGTCGGGCTGCTGCCATTATCCGCATCTGTCTATATGTAACGGGCCTACGTGCACTTCCAAAGGTAAAGTAACAAAACTGCTGCGCACCTGCTGCACTATCATCAGCTGGCACATTCCCATAATGATGAATCTGTGTTCTCACTATCACTTTAACCATGCGCTGTCATCGCAGTAATGAAAAGTGACAATTCAGCATGTCCTCCCCCAAGCATGCAGCCACAGCATCCATCCAGCAGCCGCCGCGCAAGCCTGGACATAGTTTTGACTGACTACGATGTTTTGACGTGCACAATTACCTCGCGACCCCCTCCCCCCCCCCCCCCCAAATCCTTTACAAACACATACACCACATTCCCTCCCCTCGCACACACTTATGAACACAAGCTAAGCCGGCGCCTACTGTGGACAGCAAAGGTCGAAGTCACCAACGTTCGTTACAACATTTAAGAAAGATACGGCATGATAGTTTTATGTATATAGTATACGCAAAACAGCTATTTTTTGTACCAGCATGCATCCTCTGTTCACGAGTATGTATACATGCTGAACTTTAGCAGGGAGACATGTTGGCTCAAAGCAATAAGTTCTCTAAGCACCATACTTTTTTTTTTTTTTTACAAGAGGTGACGCTTCCATCAAAGCCGCCGGGCGTAATGTTCGAGTTAAAGAACAAAGAAAAAGTTTGTAAACCATGATGTCTCCTCATAAAATTAGTCTGAAAATGCGCTTATCTGTTGCTCTCAAACTACGCACTGTCGCCCGTGGCAAGTGCAGCAGATTCAGCATCGTCGTTTCAGTCGCCCACCACCGTCAGTTGGCGCGCCTACGCAGGGAGAGCGGCGATTCAATGAATCCACCTACGGGTCTCATCATCACATCCACCCAGCACGCACAGCCCCGATCACAGCCATGACCGCGGCCGTGACCTGACTTTGAGCCTGGCCAGAGGAAACGTAGTCTTACTAGAGGCCAAACTCTCGATAGAAACGCGAGAAGACAACAGCGACCCTCACAAACAAACAAGAAGAAAGAAAAGGCTCGGAGAAAAGAAAGATGCAGCGGGAAGCGTTTTGGGTATACGTGCAAGGCAACCACATATACTTTCCGCGAACAAGGAACGTATACGGGGAGCGCCGTTGTACGCACCACGGCTGCATGGGACGCGTGCTGGCCCGAGGCGAGCGCGCGCTGCCGCATCATAAAGCACGACAGGCTTGCCTCATTTCCGGCCGGCGTGTAATCGGCGTCTTTGTCTCGCGGCTCATTCACGCGTTGGCCGGCGTGTGGGCAGCGCATACGTGCACGTATACGTGCGGAGAGTCTCGCTATACGAGTCCGTGACTCTCGTACTCCTGGAAGGCGCGCGCGCACGGCTATATACAGCGGAGAGTCTTGTCTGTTGCCGTTTCCGGGAAAGACTGGCTTGCATGCAACTTTGGCGGGCGCGCGCTGCAGGGTTGTTCCGTTTCTTCTGTTTCTCTCGTTTTATTTTATTTTTTCTTGCCGTGACTCAACATGAATTAGCATATGGAGATGAACGTAGCAGCTTTCACAGCGTTAGCGTAGAAGTGCAGCCAGAAAGAAAAAAAAAAAGTGTGTGTTGCGTAAAACGCCACCCGTATGTGCTATCTGGCCAGCGTCAAATTCTGCTATATTATCAACTTAGCCAACTTGGTTCTGATTGGCTCAGTGTACCTATATATATATATATATACACACGCCCTCTCTGATTAGATGAAAACGCCAACGTGGCGAAATTTGTCAACATCCAGAATCAACGCTACTATAGACTAGGTTAGGTTGGTCCAGAATAGAACCCCGATTGTTTCCGTCTTCATTCAGAGCTGCTCCGACCCAGGCAGCGCGTGTGTAATGCTCAAGTCGTGCCTGGTTCCGACGTCGGTCGGCAACAGGCATGACGTATTCGTCGACGTATATGGACTGATGCAAGCTGAGTGATTCTTCAAGTGGATATGAATGACAAAGCACGTGTAGATATTGCAGCATAATATGAAGTGACAATAAGAAAACGTCATGATAATAATCAGAACATATTCCAATAGATAGACAGCTAGTAATTAAAAAATGCGCTGTCAAACTTTATTCAAATTCGTCCGTGCAGTCTCTCTTCTACGTAAAACTGCTGGATACAAGAGGAAACGTTGCGAAATATGCGCAACATTCTCATTAGATTCCGAATTTGGCCATAAGTCGTTGTTGCCTATATAGTATGTGCGATAAAACTAAATTACGGGTGAGCGCTAAAACAAACAAAAGACATAGAAAATGACATCCCAGAGAGCTTTCTTTTTCATTAAATAAAAGAAAAATTTTCATGACACGACACCCTCATAATGGCCCTTTCATGCACCGGTTAAAACAATGAACGGCTCGTCGCGTGTGTTCGAAGCTCGATTAGTTTCCTGTGGGAAAGCCTGTGAGAATTCGGTAGCTGGGAAAGGTTTCCTTTGTTCCTAATTACAATGGCCTCGAAACACATTAATCAACCGGGTCAGCAATATCTTCCGCACTATCAGCATACGCTCTTTCTACGCAGTTTGGTCACGTCTGCATATCCACGGAAACTCCTTGGTTATCGAGGCCGAGGTGCTCACGATGGACGCGGCTCGCAGAGCAGTGAGATGTGCACACGCGCTGCGTGCGCGACCGCCTTTCGTGATCCAATGAGCCGTTTCCGGCGACTCAACGTATATTGTTCCAGCCTTTCTCAAGTTCACACTACACTGTTCCGGTTGAGTGCGCCGGAAAAACGCCGTTAGCGGCCTTGTACAATACGTGAGGTCGGAATCAACTGAGAGGCTTAATCGAATCACGAGGGGGGGGGGGGGGGGGGGGTTTAAAGTAAGCTTATGAATATACACGCCGGCTGATCATTGCTGAGAACGCATGCCTTCTTTCAGTGCTGACTACATGTGCCACAGCGTAGGGTATCTACCGTGTGTGTGGCGCTCGACAAGTGCGCACGAATTGTTAGTATATGCTGTTACGTTTCGCCTACAACGCGCGGTAATGCCGGCGCGGATGCAACGGACGCCGGGGCTTTGTTCAAAGCAGCGGACATTTTGGCCCGTCCGACGCCGCCGCGACGCCTACCCGCCAAGCGTGTCCAGGCGTGTTTCAGTGCCACGTGTCTTCGTGTGTGCGTGTGTGTGTGTGTGCCCTCGCTTGTCAAAGCGCGGCAGCCGGGGAGCGGAGTTCCCCGAATGAGGAGCCTGGACGTCTCTCGGCTCAACTGTTCGCGCCGTCGTGTGGGTGAGGGTTGGCGATGCGTCACTACACTCGGTTCAGCAGGTCTCTCGGCCCGACAGTTCGCGCCGTCGTGGGCTCATGCTCCGCCGTCCCGTGACCTTCATCCCGTGACCTTCCCTCCTTCCCTTTTGGACCGCGACGCCGAGAGTATAAGAGCAGCTGCCCCCGGACGCCAGGAGAGAGGCTCCGATTTGTACTGTTGAGTTACGTGCTCTCCCGTCTCTCCACTTCGGTCGACCTGACCGGCCGCTCTTTTGCTATGTTAGAATAAACAAGTTGTTCTGTTACCAGTCTTCTCATGCTTTGCCGGGACCTTCAGATGCTTCCAGTGCCCCAGGCCGCCAGGCCAACGCTACCGAGGCTCCGATTTGTACTGTTGAGTTACGTGCTCTCCCGTCTCTCCACTTCGGTCGACCTGACCGGCCGCTCTTTTGCTATGTTAGAATAAACAAGTTGTTCTGTTACCAGTCTTCTCATGCTTTGCCGGGACCTTCAGATGCTTCCAGTGCCCCAGGCCGCCAGGCCAACGCTACCCTTGGGGCTTGCGACCCATTGGCAATAACGGGCGTCAGCACCGAGACCCCAACAACTCGTGCCAGCGGTGCGATTACTACAATGCTCACTTAAGAGACTGTATACCCTCAACCCCATGCACTTTTTGAGATGTGCTTGTTTGCCCCCGCCGGTGTAGTTATTTTGTAGCTTACCGCGTGACCCTGTCGCCGAAATAACGAAAAAAAAATTATCAAAGAGCAAGAAGTTGTTTCGATAATGAGAATTGTTTAATTGCTTACATACAGCCAGAACGAAAACATACTGTGGGAGAAAATGAATGGGTTGAGCCGCGGTTATAGTGACTGGTACTGCCTCGCAGAAACGTGAACAACCGAGGAACTCGATGCAGTTGGAATGGCGGTCGTGACGTGTGTGTACGCGTTTGCATCGTTATTTAATGGGTTAGTATTAGGAGTGTCAAACTGAAAAGAAGCCAGGGTTTTAGGATTTTACTCTTTATAGACAGCTTTGTCGATGTTGTCATAACAGTTTATATGACACGTTCTTTTTTTACAATGGCGACTTACCTTATAATGTCCGGCCTGTATTATATGCGTGCTGTAATGTCTGTTTTGTATTTCGTCGTATCTATTGTCATAAACCTATTAATCACAGCTGGTGGTGGTGAGAAACGAAGCCAACCTTCCAGTAGGAGACGGGGGTGTTCCGCTTGCAAGTCTGGAAGAGGCCATACTATACGGTATAGGCATCTGCGTCCGTCACTGGAAGGAGTCGGTTTGAGCGCATATTGCACCCAATGAAAAGTGCGGCCAGTTCTAGCGGCAGGTGACAGCTGGTGTAAGGACCACGCGAGCCCTTAACACTTGAATAACTTGCTGCACGTGCTTTTGTATACATTCCGCTATAGTCACTGCGTTTTTTTTTTTTTCGTATCTACACTTTAAATACAAGGATATGACGCTCAAGCAGCCTGCGTTGCATATATAGGCGCTGCTTTAAGGAGCGTGCCCACAGTTCCGAGGCAGGAGCACAGCGCGGCTGCAATGTAGGCCACGCTGGAATGTCTAATGGGATCCCGCGAGCCTTCATTGTGTTTTGCGCTCGCTCCGAGCAGGTTGCGGTGTCAGACGGGGGCGTCTGAGAGCACGCGCCGTATTCGTGTGCAGCGGTGACCGAATTCGCACTTCGTATAACGAAGCTGGGCTCACACGAAAGAGGTGCGCGCACCCTCGACCACTGCGCAAGAGGACTTGACGGGCGTGGTCCGTGTCGACACGTGCTTCTCTTGGGCATGTGGGAAACACTTTTGCATTCAGTGTGGTATATTTGCGGTATATATATTTCGGGCACCGTCGCGCATTTTTTTTTTTTTTTCGTTGACGTTGGCCTTTGCAATATCGCCTTCAATTTCATGGCGAGGCAAGTGCAGAAGTTGATTGATTCGCTTTCGGTTAAGTATTTGGCAGACTTTATGCTCAACAGGCAGCTATAAAGGGATTCCTCTTTCCACGGTCAACTGCGTTTCGGCTTCACCAACGAGTGCTGTTAGTAGTCGCGTGTTTGTGATATCTGCGAGCAGTAGAGCACGGGCTAAGGCCGACCTCTCAGCCTTCTTTCAAATAAGTTATCCTTCTCACTTGGTCCTTCTGTTTTTATGGTGTAAACTTGAAAATTAAAACCTGCGCTGCAAGCAACTGTTGCAGCTTTCCAACTTGCGCGCAAGCACCATTTCGGCAAGTGAAAGGTCGCCTCGTGCCCAAAATCTGCGAAGAACATTGTCGCATTCAAAGCATAACACCGCATGTCATCGTTTCTATTACGTTTGGTAAGCCTGCTTGAAATGTTCAACACTTGCTCTGGAGCGAGAGTGCCAACTATGCACACTCACGTCAGTTGTCACGAACATACGAAGATAAAGCCATGCGTCTTATTATTTTCTTTTTTCCCGCATCTTTGCGTGCCTTGCCTGTCGCTGTTGAAGACCGGGTACTGTTAACGCCGTTTTCTTTTCTTTTTTTGTTATCACAAGTATCAAACGTTTGACGTTCGAATACTACATCAACAACTGGGACGTATACATGTAAAATGCTCTCGACGTTTTCTTCCGAGTCTCAATGCAAGTTCAGGTTGCTACACGCGCACGTAAAGCGGTTTCCAGGGCAAACAGAATCGGACTCCGTACGCTTACACGAACTCGCATGGGAATGTAACTTCCTATACCAGCGCACTTGATACCAACTGGCGGTCGGAATAGCGCTCTATAATGCGTGAAAGTGGGAGTATATACACCGCACGGAATGAGTGCGGAGGACCGCGCAGTTGACGCGCGAGTGCAGAACCGTACACTTTGGGTCCCCCGCGGAGTCGGTGCCGCGAGTCCGATAGGAACAATAGCCGTCTCGAATCACGATCGGCCCGCTTCCCAGGCACCCCATATACTACCTATCCTCGCGAGAACAACGACATCGCATCGCCGCGGCGAGAGCGTCGGTTGCGGTCACACGATTCGTGCCTTTCGTTACGGCGCTCGTAACCACCCGAAACGCGTATAGCGCGCGCGTATGTACGTACATGCACGTATGCATAGGGCGCGAACTTTCCCTCGCGCTCTAATCGCGTGCGAGCAATCGACGCGCCGCCAGTCGCGCACGATCTCTCCCGCGTCGGGTCACAGCCGCGCTCACGCTAGATAGCCTCGCTTGCTTGCTTGCTTGTGTTTGCGTGCCGTATCTTTCCTCTCAGGGTTGGTCCCTTTTCCCGCCAAAGCAAGGAAGTGCGGATGGCCGCACGACGCAGCCACAGTGGCCGCACCGATGAAGTCCACGATGCTACGCTCTGATCTCGCTATTGTCTTTTCTCAGCAGGGACCCGGTGTCGATAGCACTGCCTGTCACGCTCTGCTTCTTTTTTTTTTCTGGCGCTTTCCCTGTGCATCTCTCTCTTAGATTATTTGATTTCTGGATCATTTCGTTCATCGCTAACGCATGCGGGAAATGGAAGCCGGAGAGCACGCGGTCTTGATCAAGTCAGTATATACGACTGACCAGCGATGCGCCTTCGGAGATATTGATCTATATAGGACGGGACTGTGCGTGTGTGTTCTTGTGAGGTGAGGGTGACATTTGCGATATCATGCCGCGAGACTACAGAGGCCGCTTATACGTCGCGCTCCGAAGAGTCGGCGCGCGCGCAAGGCAAATCTAAAGAAATTAGAAGGACGCGGCGCGGAAGTATCAAGCCGGCCGACCGGAAACCGGGCACGAGCTCCAGTGGGGGCACCATACCTGTGGTAAGAGTGCCATGCGTACGCGTTCATCCGGCCAGGAAGGAGATCACATGCTAGCCATTAAGCCCGCCCTCGCGTAATCGCGTAAATCTAAATGAAAGCGGGTCACGCGCGCCCGCCTGACGCTCCTGATTTGTGAGCCTCCCTCGTGCTTGAGGTATATCGCGTATAGGCACGGCAGTCCTGGGCAAAATGAAGCAGTAGCGGCGGCAGGGAGCAGTAGCGTTTTTTTCACGTCGTTGAAAACACAATATGTGGTTCGTGGTTGTTTGCGCAACACCGTGTGTATAATTACCTCCAAGAAAACTGAAAGTATAGGAGTAGATACTGCGCTTTTGTCTGAGTGCCCATTACTCACCGAAACGCTGCAGCGAGTTGTTGAAAGAGTGCGGTGATTCATTGATAAAATAAACGAAGATTACTATTTAGCATGCCTCGCCCGGTGGGCTTAGGTGAGGCAACTTGAATTAAAATTTGCAGCTAGCTATTGAATGGCCGATCCAATCTTACAAACTTTTGATAGGCATCGTTAATGGTGCACGATGGGGCAATTGATAACACAGGGTGGACGACAGAGAGAGGTATATATACCAAGAATTAAGACGGCGACTTGAAATTATAAACAACGGCCGAACACAGGAGGCCTGAAGCCAACATCTGAGTAACGGGACTTGTTTTATAGTGAGAGCAACGGCTTGGCACCGGCAGCACCGGCTACTTAGTACCGGTTGTTGCCCTGGCCACCACAAGTCTCCGCATTGAACGTTCGCTCCAGTCTGCGACGTCCCTTTTTCGGCCGCTGTTTGTAACACGAATCACGAAAAGTTCGAGCGAAGGCCAAGCGCTGAGCTGACAACTTCTTCGTTTTCTGTTATAGCGCCTGGTCAGCACCTCTTGGTATATGCATGGCAAAGGCGAGCGGCTGGCTTTCATCACGAGATTTTTCCTTCACACTGGGAAAAATACCCGGACAGCATGGTACTATTGTCCGACTTTCCCTTGCAGATTGGCTGACTTCCTTTAGCAAAAGTGGTAATGTATCTCCCCTTACCAAGTCGCTAAAAGACATACGCACAGTAAGAATCTGTGAAGCGTCAAAAAGAAACTATACTTTGTCGCGGACGCTGGCGCATGCGGGGTGTGATATGGCTCTTGAGATTCGCGCTCGGGACCGTGCTCAGCACTGCAGACTATACTGGCGCGGAGGAACACGCGGCGTGTAGAAGCACGTCTTCTCACACAATCACGCTTCTCACTAGCACACGTCAGCTCGCAGTTTTCATGACAGTCCTGCATTGTATTGAAACAGGGTATCAAAATCGAGTTTCTCGTGACGGTTGCGTCTCCTCAATGCCGCGTAGGACGCTTTACATATGCACGATGTCTACGCGGGCCTCCCACGCTGACGTTGTGTTTACATCGTGAGGTCTGATATACGCCGCGCGCTCCCGCTTTCTGTAAGGCCCGACTCGTGATTTGCAATATTAACGGGTTGCTTTCGCACCGACGCCGCTGCCACTGCGAATCGACAGAAACTCTTGACTGATTGACTGGGAGAGGCGTGCACGTTTAAAAAAAGGAGCCGCGTCTCGTTCGCGTGAAATGGAGGGTGTGGGGCAGGTGGGCGCGGCCGCACGCCTGCCGGTCCGTCAGATCAGAGCAGCTCTCCCTTTGACAACCCGCGGTCCTTGGAGAAACTGCGCCGCCGCCGTCCAACCAGCGTTGCACGGGGTGCATGCCGTTTGTGTTGCGAAGTTGCCGCGGCGCGCAATTTGCCTTTTGTTGTCTTCCGCGGAGGTGGGGAGAGGAGGGGGGGGGGTGTTCAGCTTCACAATTGGGGCCGCATCCATTAGCGGTTCGTGGCGCTAGGGCGCTGGATTTCACATGAGGTGAGTGACAACTCGCGCACACACACGTTGGGACACAACGCGTTCAGTGTCCGGAGACTCAAGAGTGGCGCGGGGCGAGGCATTTCCGATCGCAATCTATCTTCGTGACTCGATGCATGGGTGCATGTATGCTGCGTGGCAACGCTGACTCATTGTGGAGGGCATTTCTCTTCGTCCGCTTTTCTACGTGTTTTTTTTTTTTTTTTCTTCTGCCGCTGTGTAACATTTGGCTCACGCCTCATGTGATAAGGCAGTGCACACAGACGAATGGCCGGCGCGGCGCGTGATTTCTGCCACGGCATTGAAGATCGAATATGTGGCGCCGTGTGCATACACGTGCAATTTTCCTCGGTGAGTGAGAGGTAGAATGTTAGCGTATCGCATAGCAGCCTGTAATTTGCGTGATGTTTTCATCGAAAGAAAGAAGCCGCCGTTTTCGGACGAGGGCAGTCGACGTCGCCTAGCTATCAGTAAGCGTTCATTCCTTTCGATTTGTGGCAGTTTTTCTCCCATTATTTCTACCCAATTTCCTCGGCAGTGACCTCGTATACACACTGTTGTTACTTAGTACCAGCCTTTTCACACTTTTGGAACAATGGGGGCACCCGAGGCGGAATACATGTCAATATAAACGCTTAGCAAGAAAGTGGAATGAAGTATATATTATACATTGAGTTTTTTCTGTGTTCGCTTTAGGTGTGGAATTAGCGCATACGGAGGTGTGTGTTCGTATCCAACCGTGGCCATATTCCGCCTGTATAGTGACGCGTTAAATGGTTCCGGCTGGTACACATTCATACGGAGCAGTCCGCGCGGCCTCTATCGTTTTTCACTGCACTTGCATGTTGCTTTGGGACGTTACGGGCACCTTGATAAACATTATCATGAGCGCAACGTAAGGCAGTGACAGCAGCGGCCCTGATGCATGGATAAACCTCAGAGGAGTAAGACACGCCAACTGTTTAGAAGAAACAGAGGGAGAAACCACGTGAATAAGGCATTCTAATTGCATCTTCAAGACGTCAGCCACATATGCGTATAGGACTGCGAAGTTTGAAGGACGTCTCACGGCCGCCAGGATCTGACCGAGGAACAGGCGGCGTTGCATTTCGCTCAGCTTGGCAACCGCATCGATACGTGTACACGCCTGTCATTCCAGGTCTCTCGGACTGTGTATTCACAGCGTAGACGCGAGCAGCGAGAGCACATACCGGCGCGAGTGGCGTCACGTCTCAAAATTCTCAGTGCATGCGTGCGAGACGTGCGTGAGGCGTGTGTGAGGCTTAGAGGGAGCTGTAGGCATCGCGCGATTCTTCTGCTGGCGCTTCGCTTTCGAGACGAGCACGGCGCCACGCTCCGGCTGTATATATATCTGCGCGCGGCCGGGGCAGCCGCGACGGCTAAGAAGGTCAGCAGCTAGCAGCGCTGCAACCCTTATATACGGACGTGTCACTTCGCCTACGCGCGTTTCGTGCATTCGTATAACGGATCGGACCTCCAGCGTTGCCCCTGGTCTGTCGTGCGAGCGTGCCTGATGGGCCATTGCCGAACGCTTTTCCTGCGTGCCTGACACGACCGCAACGCGTGGGGTTTGAAGAGAGAGAGAGAGAAGAAAAGGAAGAAGGGCTGACCTTAGAATGCCGGCTGTAAGAGTCCAAAGGTTACGCAACCTCCTTTTTTTTCTTTCTGGATCATATAGATACCTGAGCAGTTGCGATGCGAGCATCGTTGATGTACGGACAACCTTCGTGACGAACGTATAAGGGCACCGCGGATCAGACAGACGTCACTGGCGTCGTTGCCTGGCAACGCAACCCGTACCCCAGATCGAGTAACTTCGCTTTTAGGCCGGACCACAAATCGAGCTGCGAGACAATTTGGGCGTTACTTTTGCACTCATGCACATCAGCGGAACTTGACTCGCGGCTGTGCAAGTGCATCTCAAACACTGCTTATACGGGCCTTTCCGAAAGTTCACATCGTCACCACTCGTAGCGCTCTTTCACTCCCCGTTCCTTTTTCCCGGTGCAGAGTAGCAGGCTAGACGATTAAACTTCATGCCTACCTCTCTGTCATTTCATAAATAAACGTCTCCACTCTCACTCTCTTTTAAGAACGAACATATCTTTTTCATAAACTAATTTATTTACCTTATTATTAACTTTCTTTACTACTTTATTTTTACCTTGAATTTACATTTCTTCCATTTAATTAAACAAATGTATTTTTTCCATGCTCTCTCTGGCTTTTGTATTACCTTATTTTTATCGCTAATCAATTTTACTTGTTACGGCGAGTTTCTGCAGTTGTCGAATTGTTTCTGCTTCGTTGGCGGAAACACCATGATGTACAGGCACGTGATCCGACAACACCAGGTGGAACAATTGTACCCGCGTATCAGCGCCTTTTCATTAATAAATCCGAGGCTTGCAGCGAGCTTGAACATGGTCTCCTATCTACAGGATACCACACCGTCTCTGTTCTATTTTCAGACGTTCAAATGCTCGAACGTTACGGAAAGGGCGGGGGGGGGGGGGGCTATGCGCAATAAGAGAATTTGAAAGCTGCTCAAGCTCGCTGCAATCCTCGTATTTGCTTTGCTCTTTCCTGGTATATTTACGTGCTTGATGAAGTGTCAACTTGACGTGAAACCTACCCATGCAGAGAGAAGACAGCCTCCAAGATCCGGAGGTATACCATGTGCGCGATCTTGGAGGCCGCCGTTCGCGCGCTGAAGAAGCAGACTTGGTTCTCTGCATATTAAACGCGTAGGGGTTTTCCGGCGTAAGATTGGTGTAGCCGTTTCCACCCGCCTTAAGCCGCGTGACCTCGGGGAAACCTTGGTTCTATGCTTCACCAGAAATTCGAACAAACGTCTCTCGTAAGCTACACGCGACCGCAGCTTGCGCAATGGAGCGCACGCAACGCTCCAAGACAACACGCGGTGACGTTTTCGAATCCTCCCTCGCTAAACTCACGCACGCGCATAAACACGCACCTACACACGCACACACACACACACGGACACAAAGACAAGCGCACACAACTCGTGAGCCCCCCCTATTTGTTGGCCAAGCCGCGTCAACCCAGTTTTTAAATGCAACCCCGATCGTACGGGACAAATTCCACAACGGCCGGCGGCCGAAGATACGACGCCGCGACATCACAGAGCGTCGTGTTTGTCCTACGCCTCGCGACAGCCGCGCAGGCGATCCACCGCTCCCATGCAGGTTGCAGTGGTCACGAGTGTGCGCATACCGCACCGTGCATGCGAGCCGGCGATGCGGAGACTCGGTTCGCGGCCCCCGCCGCCACCAACACCGCACAGCCGTCCGGCACAGAGACGGACGGCTCTGGGTCAAGGAAACGGCAGCCTACGTTTTTTTTTTTTTTTTTCCCGACGTCGTAGCCGTTTAACGTTTTCTTCTTGCCTTTATGTGCTTCGCGCCTCTTTAATTCTTTTCGTCGGGCGAAAAAGCTCGTGACTCTGCCGAGCAGCCGGGCTGTCAGTCAGGCGGTTCGCGAAGGAAAGAAACGGCCAATGTGAACAACGATGAGCGCTTGCTGGGCCTGCAATGAACGAGCCTCGAGTGTATTGCGAAGCCTCCAGCGCTTGGCGTTGTCGCCGTCGTGAGCTGGTGGGACGTTTCTCAACTGACTGCGGTGATGCGGCTTGGCGCACGCTCAATGCGCACCGCGCGCAATCTGCGCAGTGGGGCTAATGTGCTGCGTCAAATGGAAGTTGAAGAAAAATGGGGCTGTGCAGGTTAGTGGCGGTGTTTGCAGTGGGCTTCAAAATGTTCTCGAAGAAGGACAAACAATAACGAGGTTTTAAATGCAGGCGTCACGCGCGACAGTTAAAGCACAGTAAATTAGAAGGGGAAGAACAAAGTTTTTGGACGTAGAATAATCTTCCATCCCGATATGAAGTGTTTTTTTTCGTTTATACGTTAAGTATGAGGGCGCGCGTGCTTGTTCATAATAATTACAAGGAATTGCTGTATAACAATCCTAAGAAACCATAACTGACGCTACCCGCGTTCATTAATTTAAACTTAAAGCACGCGTATAACTTCAAGGTAGATCAGAGGTCATGTCACTTCTTATAAAGCGGAAACTTTCTTACTAGTAATTTTCTCCGTGTGGACTTTGTCGTAACTGTACTGAACTTATTTGCAAACATTTTTTTTTCTTTTTTTTTTACTGACTGAGCATCAGCAGCACATTCCTTCAGTCAGAGAGTACGTTTTACTGACACCGAGTATAGGCAAAGTCAGTAGAGTCGCCGACTTTTTTGAAGGTGATCGCGGTAGAACCGACAAGAACCCAATACTGCCCTTCTCACTGATGTAATGACTTAAATGCAACAGCCGAAGAGAACGAGAAGCTATAGCATAATATCGTCCCAGCATCGCGCGATGACGTACTATGTCCGCCGGGGAGCGCCGAAATACATTTCAATCGGCGCTTCCGTGACCACCTTCATAAAGCCGGCGACTGTACAGGTCCGGCAATGGTCATCGAGTTAGAGAAGATGGGGGCAACACAACTTCGGGTACTTCATTTCACATTTAGAAAAAGAAAACTTAAGCGCACACTCACAGGCGTGTAGAGGCCAGTTAGAACGAAAAAGCGATTGATTGATTGATTGATTGATTGATTGATTGATTGATTGATTGATTGATTGATTGATTGATTGATTGATTGATTGATTGATTGATTGATTGCCCGAAGCTACATTGGAACTTTATGAGAGACGCCGTTTAGCGCACGGGTCCCGGTATAATTTCGACAATGTGGGAACCTTTACAACCTTACGACCGGGATTTTTTTTTTTTTTTTGCTGCCCACACCAGGGGGGTATTCTGTAATAGTCCACCTAGTGGACTGTCCATCTAGGCCGCTGCTGATTGGATGCAGCTGTACGAGCGAGGAGGAGACGAGCGGCCCTAGCCAATCAGCAGCGGCCGAATTACAAAATACCCCCCTCCCCCCCTTCGCCCCAGAACACGAGTGCCACGGCTGGGAATCGAACTTGCGACCTCGTTCTCATCAGTAGAATTCCATAGGCACGTGACGACTACTTGGTTTCGCTGCAGAAGAAAAAAGAAAAAAGGACGTCTACCATACGTCGCACGCCTGACACGAAATCGCTCTCCGAAGCGCACATACACGTTGCGCATAACCGTGCATGCAGCGCTTCGCCGCAGGCTGTAGACACAGCTCGGTGGCGAGGCGGAGGAGATGGAAGGCTCCGCGATTCAATATACATCACTCCTGTCTGTCACCGCCGAGCAAAGATCGTGCGCGACCGCCTCGGGGGGAACCGCGCGCGGCGCGTTAACGGCCCCGACAAGTGGTGACAGATCTCGTTTCAACGCTGTGGTCGCCCGCGTGTGCGCACGCCACAGAGACAAAAACACTGCTGACGCCGTCGACATGACGTTACCAGGTTTCGTCAGCGTAGCAGCGTAGCACGCAGCGTATATAGTGGATATGTATACCGTACGTATACGTACCCCTCATCCTCACGACGCAGACGCGTTATTGCGACACCAGCGAGCACGACGCATAGCGCACGCGCTGTGTTCACGAACTCGGTCTTGCATAATGCTCGAAAAGGCTGGGTTTTTTTTCTTAAATGGAGCGCGGACGTCAAACACTTGTTCGGGGTTTTTTGTGTGTGTTTTTTCGGGAAGCCGCATACGCGATAAGTGGTTGCCAATCGCAGCGAGAAGTATACAGCACGCGGTATTAATCTAATGAAGCACGACCTGGTTTCGTTTTCTGAACATATAGAACTTGTGCAGTGGTCTTGCTGGTATCGGTATGTGTCAGTACCGCAAAGTAGGCAAAGATAGTTGTGAACCGTGTAAGATTAACACATATATAGTCGTATAGACGTAATGGCTACTATATATATGAAAGCCGTCAAGCCTGCCCATTCAAACGTTACTTCCCTTTAGGAATGATGATGATGATGACGACGACGACGACGACGACGACGACGACAGCGGTGGTGGTGGTGATGATGATGATGAACCTCTGTCATGGCTCGCACTCACTAAGGGGGATAGGCCAAAAATCGGGCGGCAGGAGGTGGCTAAAGGAAATTCTTCTTTGAAGACCATAAACGCAAAGTAAAAGAAATACAAAAAAGGAGATGATGCAATAACTAGACTAGTATGCGAGCGTGCATCAGACTAACTTAAAGGTGAATGTTAGAAGAGAGTACAATCAAGCAGAAATTAATGTTAATAAATAATTGAGAGAAACCAACTTACGTAATATGAATGCAGATTTTATATCTAGAATAAAGATACAATAATTAGCAGGGCAATCGTTTCGTTTCAGTTAAATAATCGAATACTGCGGAACAAACGTTCCTGTGACTATAGCCTAGTGTCGAGGCCCCAAATGATACTAATACTGGCATACTTAACTCTAATCAAATTTTGCAGAGCGGTGCATCGAGTAATACATTTCTCTGGTGTGAATATCGTCTACATGATAAAAATTAGTGGTCTAGGCATGGTTACTCCGCTTTCGTATTGTTCATTATTATTATTTATTATTATTATTATTATTATTATTATTATTATTATTATTATTATTATTATTATTATTATTATTCAGCCTGGTTACTCCCACTGCCGGGCAAAGGCCTCTCCCATACTTCTCCAACTAACCCGGTCATGTACTAATTGTGGCCATGTCGTCCCTGCAAACTTATTAATCTCATCTGCCCACCTAACTTTCTGCCGTCCCCTGCTACGCTTCCTTTCCCTTGGAATCCAGTCCGCAACCCTTAATGACCATCGGTTATCTTCCCTCCTCATTACATGTCCTGCCCATGCTCATTTCTTTTATTTATTATTATTATTATTATTATTATTATTATTATTATTATTATTATTATTATTATTATTATTATTCAAAACATTCATCACAATCTAAACGTCGACTTTCTATGTGACGTCCGTTGACGTGACGCGCAAGCTTCACTGTTATACTGCTCCAAACAACGTGGAACTGCCTGATATGGAAGCTACACAGGTGGCGTGAGCCATTTTTGAGCATGATCACTTGAAAGTACGTCACCCTATTCCGCGTGTCGCTCAAGTGCAGTTAACAGGAGACGATGAGATTCCATATTTCACGTGTGTTATGTTTTCACTCTTTATACAACACTCCCGATTGCAGAAGAGCCAACCGGGTAGTTATTCTGGTTAACCTCTGGCCTTCATCTCTCTCTCTCGCTCTCTTTCTCTCTCTGTACATTATATATAAAGAACCGCCTCGAGCGAGCGGTTCGCAGCAGCGCATTGTGGAATTGCGGAGCCGCGCTATACCTGTGTGCACGCGCTTTCCACGCGAAGCTTTTTGAGGAACCGACCACTCTATTTATGAACGAAGCCACAATGGCCGTTCCTAGTACATCTCGTTATTGCGCGTTCAGAGTTGGGCGCATTTAGTTAACGCTATATCAGCGTTTTGACAGGAAAAAGACAGAGACACAGAAGTAAATCAGCTGCAATGCTAGCTTCCCCCGCCAAACGTCTCGTACTTGAGCGTTTGCGTCTCAGCTGTATAGAAAATCGTAAGACATGAAATCTTTGCACCGCATTCCGTTCTCTCTCTGTCTCTCTCTCTAACGATTGCGCCGTTTCCTTCAGCACATAGTCGCAGCGCACTTTTAATTGCCTTGGCCCGCCTGTGATGGTGAAACGCCCATGACGCACGACGCATTATCGCGCCCTCAGCGCTGAATGTGCGGGCTCCAGTTTTAAATCAGATCTCTCGGGGACTTTCCGGTCGCACTGTCCCCCGTACACAAGGCGAGTGTTTCTCGAACGCGCCTTGACAATTTTGCATTTCTTTGGCTCGGACGCCCGGAGTGTCCGGTGGTAGCGAGACCTCGCCTTTTACGAGAATGGCTTCTGGCCAGTGCTTTCAGAAACGCTGTCAGTGGTTAGTTAATGCCTTACCAAGGTCCCATTCGTATCCTTTGTTATCTCTTATTGCTGTAGCCCCTAAATTTACTGCCTGCTCTGCAGGCGGTCTGAACGCAGCCGTCGTAAATTGACCAATCTATATGTAAGTCCACAAGCGCACACGCGTGTTCGCACAAAACTTCGTGCAGATTTCATTTCTAATCTTGATCATCGTATATCTAGGCCGAGTAAGGCAGGAGGTTAACGCAACGTACTGATATCACTGCATTCTTCTCTAATCTAAACTCCACATCTTTGCATGTGGCCGTGTAAGAGCTCGTGCTCTTAATAGAACCGGCGTTTCACATTTATAAAAACAACAATTCTGGATACATCACTGATAAGCACGGCTATGCTATTTTTGTTCAAGATATGGGACTGCTACTGCGGAGTTATATAGTGTATCAGACAGTATATATACACAGAGTTCGAATGTGCGACCATTAGCCAGAATTACGCGTATATCCCGAAAAGTAATTGTCATAGCGAACACTGAGCTTCTTATGAGACTTCATGAAACGTGTGATCACACACAGTTCGCATCAGGACAGAACAAAGATCGACCACGTGAGAGTTACGTCTTGCGGCCCCTTACTAGTTCCGCAGTCGGGTCACGCTAATAATCGGTTACTCAATACCTCGCTAAGGACCCTCGCAGAAACATATAACAATGAGAAAGTGTACGGACGAGCGTTAAGTGAGATAGCGTCTTGTTCCTCCAACTTCGCTTAAGCCTTTGCCGCAAAACTGGGACGCGCACGCACAATGAGTCTCCTCACAGGACGAAAGTCTCTGCGTAACGAAATAACCCGGTACGGCCACAGCCATCGCAGATTCGGGTCAGATGGATAGTTACGATTCCCTGGTTACCAGCGCTCATCGATCCGAGACCGATCGGCCGCGAGTTGTGGTCATCTCGCGACGATGCCGACGATGGTCGCGTCTACGTTCCACACGCGATCGGGAACACGGGCACGGCTGTGTATACGAAGCCGGAAGAGACTACACCCGCCCTTCGTGGTTACGCATAAGCCTAGTTATTATATGACGAAGATGACAAATCACGCCAGCAGAACGGGATGCAGCTTCCTAGATGCCGCAGGAGGCGTTTCGCACTACAGAGCGACACCCTCACCGGCCTTTACTCGCGAATAGACTGAGCAAAGCTTTAGCGAGCGAAGAGGGAGTGCTGGTCTTTTGTTTTTGTCGGTACGGGCAGTCCTTATCTGACGCATGGTAGGGCTTGGCTTTATGCCGATGGTATATAAAAGCCAATCGGTCGAACCCGCACTTAAAAGCAAACTGCTACACGCCCCTTACGCAGCAGCTGCGCAACACACATCGCTCTTTTTAAGTTATGCGCGAAACCTTCCACGCGACGCGGCGTGCTTATCCTTTCATAATCGATGCGTGCGGAAAAGTCTGGCGCTTCCTGCGCTACCGTTAGGAGTGCCGTTCATATAATTTCACAGGAAGGGTGCGCGAGCCGGGCGCAGATGACGTCACGACCGAGTCGGCGCGTGTATACACACGGGACGTATGGACGAATCGTGGTATAGTGGTGCCGCAAGAGGCGTGTATGTATGGCCAGCGCAGCTGTAGCTATTATTACCAATTACACGGGCTGCGTTGAAACGCGTGTACGGTGCAATATTGGACGATGAACAAGGCTCGTTTTCCTCGTCCCTTCCTGCACACCGTCAGCGCTTATCGATGTCGTATTAAATTTCACTATGCAGGCGTTAGCGCGGGGGGAAGTGTCGGGGCTGTGTCAGATGTATAATCTCGTGATACCGCCCCGTTCCACATGTAAATGGGTTAGCGGAAAGCATTTCGTCGTTACGTCAAGCGCGTTTGAGCCGCCACTCGTGTTCAGCGGTGACGCAACGTTCATGACGATGCGTGTGGTTGCATAAAACCATTAGAAGATATCTGAAACACCGTGGCCGAGCCCACGTTCGCGTAGGCTGAAGACTGGTCCATATATCGCACACTCTCTGAGGACCATGGCAAAGTGGTTCGAAGAACGGCAGAACGATAACGGTTATAGGATATAACGGCTGCTGTAGCGGCTTTGCCGAGCGCTGGTTGACCGCGCGCCGCCTGCACTACTAGGAAAATGCGATTCAGCGTAGGGAAGTTTATCCGACTCGATGAATCCACCGTGCGCTGACGCGAGAGATGTTTTTTCCTCTGTTCGCATCGGACGCGCCCGTAGACGCTTTATTAATATTTTCTCTCTCTCTCTCTTCTTGCAACACACAGGCCAAGTTAAACAGATGAGTGCAGCACAGAAGTGAAGGCGTGTTTGTGCGCATGCGTGCACGTGAGATTTTTATGTGCGTGTGCGTACGTTAGCGATATGTACATGTTGTCCACATGCATACGTGCGTTCGCCTTGAGAACGTGACACGCATGATCATAGGTTCATGGTCCATGCGTTTTGAACAGGTCATGCCCATGACCCGCTCATGCCTGTGTTATTCTTGTAGTCGTATAACTTTGTCCCCCCTCCCTCTTGATTGTGTCTCCTCGATTCACCGATTCTCTGCTACCGCTCTGTCATTTCGTCGTAGACGTCGTAGACTGTTCTTCGTAGCTAAGGTTTTGGGACCGGCCTGTCCTTTCTGTTGTCATACTTCTCACGTTTCGCACATGGCAGAGAAGCAGAGAAAGCGCAAGCTTCCGCGTGCGCGCCGGACAGCTGCGCAGTCGCGGGAAGCAAACAAACGACGCCCATACAGCTTCGATTGCCTGTATACCGTGACTCGAGCCCGTTTATATATTCGCCGATCAAGTGAAGCGTGAAATGCCCATTGCCGGACGTCGTGCGGAGGAGGGACGTGCGGTTGCGTGCACACGCGAGCGTGTTGCGCCGGCGGTCGGGTGCGGCGGATGGAGAAGGGAATTAAATGCGTATATGCAGCGGTCCGACGCGAAGCGTGAGAAGGCCAGTGGTGCTCCTCCATCGCACTCCGTCGCCGGGGTGCTGTCAGGGATTCATTTGAGGCTGCATAGGTACTTGACGGAGCTCGGGCGTGGCCATGGAGTGATAGCTATTGCGCAACATCACTTTTGCCTCTTATTTATTTTTGTACGCGAAACTGGTCGTTGTTTGCCAGGCATGCTGGCAATTGACGTGCTGGTTCCGTCTCTGAGTTGAATTGCGAGAAAGAGTAAATAAACATAGGAGAATTAACTTCTTCCCGTCAGTTTTGCGAGAGTAATAAGCAAGCGGCAATATTGAGACGCTTTAAGGCCACACGACGTGAATGAAAGCCTGCGCTAAATGCGCAAATGTGCGTTAATGCTTATATTGCGAACAGTCCCTCCTCCCAACGTTTCGGTGAGGAACAAGCCGTTTGCTTTGTTTATTTCATACATTCCTTAACGGCTGGAGTTTATGTTTGATGATTGGGATTAGGCGTCCTTTAGGTGGCCTATTTTCCCACCGCTCATCATTTCACCACCACCACCACCGCCATCAGCATCATCACCATCAACAACAACGTTTGTTATTAAGGAAACCCACATGCCTCTCATTCCTTATATCTGATGACACGATAGGATAACATTGGTGTTGTATTTGACCCCACATCTTTCCTTATAATTATGCATGATCTGATGTGATCATACATGGTGATATAGATATGGAGGTTACGGGGAGCATGCGTTCATACAATACAACACGGTTATCGTACAAAAGAACGAGAGGAGAGTCCTTATGGCACTTACACGAAAGAAAAAGCAATCTTTACCTGCACAGAATGTGGTACTTGTTACTGACTCGAAGGCTGCAAAAGAAGGACCTTCCGCTTGAGGGCTTGCAACACCTCGTGTTCCCAGGGGGATCAGTTATAGCACGCAAAGAAGCTTCACGTCTGCTTATTACATTCTTATGAGAGACTTGTTTGATGGACATGGGATGGAATACTGCAGTGATATTGTAAGAGACGCTCGGGCTGACCAATTGCCGGCCCTGGTTGCCAGGCTAAACCTGCCTGTTGCTACAACCCACCACCACCACCACATTCGTTTTCGTCGTGAAGTATAAGGTCGCGCTTTTCATTGACCGTAAGGTCTAGTGACACACTATATATATATATATATATATATATATATATATATATATATATATATATTTATATATATATAATCACAGAGCTCTGCGACGCGATTCTGACAGTAAGAAATGCAAAGTTAGTTGTTATCGCCTCAGCAACTTCTCGTTTTTTTTATACGTGCTTTTTCATCCAACACAAACGTGCTAAAACAGGTGCCTGAATGAGCTGTCATAAAGTTAAGGGTTCTGCGGTGGTTCAAGCTTTCGGAACTATTGCTGTACATCTTGACGAGCTGAATCACTTTTGCGTTACATGAAGATGTAGGCGTCCTTGTAGTGACGAACACTTTGATAAATAAAAGAAAAAGACCACAAGCCAGCGTTCATCTGCCGTTCAGGTGACTACACTCCTTATTCCGTCATGAAAACGTGCTTTTTTTATGCACTGTATTTTACCCCCGTCGTCTGTCTTTGTCGTGCGTATACATTACCAGGGGTATATCGAGTTTGAGCGCATGATATCTCCAGATCGGCTGTTCTCGGTAGCACGGCACCACCCTGCTCGGTTTTCACTCCGTTTTGAAATATGCTGCGCAATATTGAGAAAAAAGAAAGGAAAAAGAAATAGGCAGGAAAGTGGGAAGGGGCGGGAAACGCAGCTGTCCGGAGAGTTTTTCGGTCATCGCCCACGTCATTAGCGACTTTCGCCTGCCTGTTATTCCGCTTCGCCCGCCGCTCGTTCACGCACCCATCAGTCCTGTGACACGATTCGCATTGTCCTCTCGACGGCTAGCAGGCGGTCACAACCTAACCGGGCTAACATCCTGCCCTATGCGCCGAACCCCCCCCCCCCCCCTCAGCCGCCCTTCCCTCTATAATGGTCGTCCACTCGGCGCGAGCTTTATGGACCAATATATTAAAAACACGGCGCGCCATTGTTCTTCGGGAGGGAAGCAGAGATCGGCGATACAGCGACGCGGTCTGCGCGCCGCCAAGGCCGGCGCACACATCAGCCCACCCCCTCCCCCTTAGCCTCCTCCTTCGGAAGTGTTTAGGGTCCTTCGCGGTGCTTGCCGTGGTGAACCGGCCTCCATTTGCAAGTATAGGCTGGCCGGTCTCTCTGTGCGAGGGCTGACCTCTCGAAGGCGGCTGCGTTCTTCGCGCGCGCGTGCCAAAGGAAGCCGAGTTTTCCGCCCGCGAAAAAGGTGCGAATGTCTCTGCGGGCGTAGCATTCCTATAGCGAGAGTGCTACAGCTATGCGGAGCGCGGGAGAACGCAGACACAGGTTGTAACAGATTAAGCAAAAAGAAAAACAAAACAAAAGGACCGGACAAAGAAGCGACGTCCTGTCGTTTTCTTTGTCCTTGTTTTTTGCACGCGCTGTTTAATCCGCGAGTTACTAAGTAGCCCGAACCAGCACTTACGAATGCAGCGCGCCCACAACCCCATATAAGGGCGGAAGCGAAGCATGAAATAAACGATAGTGGCACACACCGAAATAGGTAACTTGACTATCCTATATAGTCGGGCGCTGCACAGTTCGCATGTACATTAAGATGATACGTCTCTTGAGATCACAGCTTTCAGCGCTGTTGTTGCCACAGCAGCACCGCCTGTTTGTGCTTTAACTGTGGCCTGCACGACACTGCGTCCCTTGGTTATTCCGCCGCTGCTTTCAGCGACGAGAGAACCATCAAACAACATCAGACGATGCCGATGTGAAGCAGCTGTGTCCCACAGAAACCAGTAGTCGCTAAGGCAAACGAAAAAAAGAAATTCGAAATGGGATCCTCCTTTGCCCTAAGCGGGCATTAATTTTACGTTCTTGTTCGTTGTCACGGTTGAGGAAAAGAGCTGTAGTTACAATACCACAACGCTGGCAGCCGAATTCACAGCGTTTGCGTTTCACCAGGAGATTCGTAGTATAGTGTGATGGCAGACGCCAACTTTTCTAACACCTATTCCCGACGTGCATTCTATAGCCAAGTAATACCTTGGCGAACGAAACATGCAGCTTGCAATTCTGTATTCCGCTTACCTGTCTCGTAGCGAAAGTTCAAGAACGTGCATCTTGGGTCGTATCCGTTTCATCTTTAGTATCCGTTTCAACTTCATCCTAAAACATCGTTTTCAAA
The DNA here is from genome assembly GCF_023375885.2 of Dermacentor andersoni. Classification (NCBI taxonomy): domain Eukaryota; kingdom Metazoa; phylum Arthropoda; class Arachnida; order Ixodida; family Ixodidae; genus Dermacentor; species Dermacentor andersoni. The sequence continues at coordinate 46,489,223 of NC_092819.1, read as the reverse complement.
GCCTGGCACTCCAGGTGAAACATCCTCACTCCGGATGCAGCAATGCAGAAAGCTTATAGTTTCATTTTCCGTGCTCTTCGAGACTGACGTGAATGCGAGTGGAAGCTAATTACGCGCTTGAGGCCGCGTAAAAAGCTATCACGAATATGGCCGACACACGTTACTCGTAGATTCTAAGTTCCGCTTCCTATCGTGCCACGCGTGTTGCCTGACACATGAAATGAAGCCGCCTATCACGTGCTTGCCTGTCACGTGCTTGGCCTGTCATATAACCGGAAGACCCCTGATATCACGAGACGTAATTCAGCTTGCGTACTTCGCGCGTAAGGCTTTACTCTTTTGTGAGTGCGAGCCGGCCATTTTTGACGTGTTTTCCGATTGCATAGCAGGCCACCTTTTAGCCCCTTTCGTTCATTCTGAAAGCATTCAAGCGGTGGCACCAACCCCAAATTGCGTAAGTCGATTGCTTCTCGTCATTGCGAAAGTAAGCCTCGAGCGGCCCACATTTTCGCCTCTAATTTACGCGGACACTCATCGCAGTCGACTGACAGCCGCGTATCTCAATCCGCAGCGTTTTTTCACTAGAAACGCGCCAGGCGGCTGAAATGATGGAAGGTGTGAGTGTGCGCAACTCTCCGGATGGCCACAATACTCTTGCTCTGCGCGCGCCAATTGTCGTCTACGTAGACTGGTGTCCAAAGCCCTGCTCGCGATGCCGTGGCCATTGCGCCGCGTGCGAGGACCTTGGGCGAATGATGAATGCCCCCCTCGTTGTCCGGCATGACGAGAGCAAGGCTCCGCTCTCGGAACCGGAGTTTGTGGAGGAGACGATCACAATGGAGAAAGCGTGACGCTTATCTGGCATGCATGCGTCTCGGGAGACCCCTCGAGTTGCCCCGGCATGCCAGGCGGCCCGGTGCGTTTAAAAAGCGTTGCAATCTGCGTAGGAAGCGGGCCAGCCAGCTGGCCGGCCAACGGCGAAAGGCTGGGGGGGGGGCGCTAGGAGGTGGGGGGGGGGGGGGGAGGCCTGCCGCAGACGGCAACTGATTGCTCAGGCATTGTTCGCGCGGGACTTCTCAAGGATAGCCAGGTCCCGTTGTTGTGCTGCTTCTTCACCGGGGCCGTCTTTGCCGGACTTGCGCGGACCTCCCAAGGCACAGATCTGGGCCGATCTTCAAGCTGGTGGCGATCGGAGATCGTGTCCAGGTCTTGCGCCTCGGAGACGGTGCCTGGAGATGAGCCGCGATATTCATCGCGTTATGTGCACGCGCACAGGTTGACCGAGGTGATTTGGATGCCAACGACGAGCGAGCGTTGAATGAAAGCGAAGAAACGATGCGTTGCTGTAACTGAAGTGTCAGTTTGAAGTTTCAGAAATAAATATGAACTTAACGTTCGTTGGAACACGCGTATCGTCATAGTTAGGTAGGGTTAACTGGAGTGCAGCTTAAGAGTTCAGAAGTAGCATATGTCGGGCTACTCTATTTCGCTTATAAGAAAAATGGGAACTTTCTTTAAGAAACAACGAAACCCAAGAAGAACATTTCAGCACGTGCAAACAATAACCCTTAATTTAAATATATTATAATGGCCTAACCGACATATAGGGGGCTTGCGTACTGACCTCAATCGTGGCCGCCAGGTATACTAGCGCGTCGAGAGGCTGCGTTGACAAGAAACCTGACATCACGACAGGCGCGTCTTGGACCGAGCGACAAAACGATAACAGGGACAATCCAGTTAAAAACGGCCACCGGCAAAAAGCAAAACGATGTATATGGTGTGATGATGTAGTTCACTGACGTCATCCTGGCCGCCGTGTTTGGGTAAAAGGATGGATAGGTGGGCTAGTTAGTAATGCATTCTTAGAAAAACTTAGAGCGCTATAAGCACACAGGACGTAGAAAAGGAACAAAGGCCGCGTGTGATGTGGGTGTTCCTTTTCAACGTCCTGTGTGTTTATAGCGCTTTAAGTTTTTTTTAAAGAGCGTTTGAGTACTAGCACGGTGAGAAGCTGCGTCTGTGACGTCACGTGCAAACTATCCATACTAAACATGATACTGAGCAGGTGTTACTGTGCACTTCCAAGACTAAAAGTTCTGCTCCAGCGGCGTCACTGTGAGGGCGCCACCATACACTCTGCTATCGCGTTTCAACGCCAATGCGGCCGGACCATGCGTTCCCAGAGCACCCTGCCTTTCTTTTTCGTTTTCATTATTTTTCATTGAGCTCAACGTCTGTGCTGAATGTCAAGCATGACAACGTTTCGTTTGTGCAAAGTCGTCGTCGTCGTCGTCACGCCTGCCGGCCCCTGTCCTATACGGCCATTAGATCTGGCAGGCGCTGCGGACTCCCGCTGGATAACTTATCTCGACGCAGACGCCGTGCAAGCGACGGTTTTCGTTCTTTTTACGGAGCCTGGAAGAGCGGGGTCCGATTGCGATCGACTTCTGATACGAGGTTAATAGCGGACCTCCGTGTCCGCGATGACATTGGCGAACATCCGAGACGTCCCTAATGGGCTCGGCGCCGAACGAAGCCAGGGGACTACTATACCTGCCTGCAGTGGTAACGGGCCCCCGTCGTAAAGCCTGTACGATTGCTGTCTTTTCAAGCCGATGCGCACACTTATTTCGCCCTCGGAGGGATCTTTGATGTTATACAATGGCGGTACACAGCAGTGGGAGCGATTTAGGACGGCCTCGGGGGCCCCTTAAACATCGTAATATGATAATCATCTGTGATGCAAGGAAGCGCCGAGTAAATTCGAATTTGGCTTTGATGTGCGCAGCATGCTGTCGCTTACGATGTTTACGATAAGCGCGCAAGCCTCGTTGCTCGTCAATTAGGAACACAGTATACAACGCTATGGTGTAAGTTTTGCGGAAGCCATGACTTTTGTTTGGACAAAAGACTCAACCGCGAAAGTGCAGGCACATCGGCCGACGCTTATGGTGGTCACATTTGGTGATTGTCCATTCAAATCAGTAATTTTTTTCTTGCTATATTTCATGAGCATTACATGAAAGGTTCAAATAATCACTTGCAAAGAGGTTCATTCGTACGAAGCATATATGAAAACGAGGTATTAGCCCCGAGAACGAACTACAGGGGCGCTGCGAACGCCGCTCGCGTGACGTCAGGGCAATGACTCGCGCCTGTCGTCTGCTACAGTTCGGGCGTTGTCCGGGCGCTTTCTGCGGTGTTTTCGTTTGTTCGCCCTCGTTCGCTCTGCTTGTATACTTATGGTGGTCGTCTCAAATATATTTGTACAACGTCTTCCTTTGCGAACAATTATTCAAAGAGCCAATTTCTTAGACAACAATGCAGCTCTCAAAGGCAACGCTACAATGCCAGCCAAAGGAGCGCAGACCAGCCCATTGCGGGTGTTTCATGCGCGGATGGACAATCGCAAAACATAGCATATAGGAATCCAGTTATGATACCATACCTGCCGCGGTGCAACAAGTATGTGACAAACGCTGACTATATATGACTTCTACAAAAGTTACGTTGATTTTAATCCGCTAAAACAGGTTTGCTCACGAGTTCATGGTATAATGTCCAATTTTGCATTTCTTCACAGAAATGCTCGGCAGTAGCACGGGGACTTAACTAATACTGGAGTTTAGATTCTACAAGCACCACTTGCTTCTTTAACTGCTTGCCAACGTTAGGCGGTTCTTCACGTGTTTATTTTAAGCGGTGGAAATTTGAAGTAATGTTAATGAACACTTATAGCTATTTACAGAATACAAATAGGAATGTACCAATATATATTTCCTTTTCCGTGGTACACGTACAAGTCACTTGAGAAATTTACTGGTGCTTGTTGCTTGAGGAATATACATGACGAATCTGTTTGGCGAACTGACACAGGCTGCTTGGCCCAATTTTTTAGTGAAGCATGCCTGTTGGACCGCATGGCTGCAGCCAGAAAGAAGTCTAAGCGTCAATCACTAGTAGTATGGGACATATTGAAGATATCGAAATTCCCCCCGGTGGAGGCTCAGAAATCAAGTGAAAGTCTACGCAAGACTTCTGGTGCTTTCTTTATTAATGTTTGCGATTGGATTGGTGCACACTTTATTTAGCCTGCAGTTGGGCAAGGTTTTCTTTTATGTACCGACGAAGCGAATAGTTATCTGTTTGTATAATTAAAGAACGCTGGATCGAGACATGGCGAGACAGAAGGTGCTTGAATTTTCCTTTTCTAGGCAATCTAAGCTGCGCTGTAGTAGCTCGGAAATACTTTAGCCATTCCAGTTGGTGCTGTAAAAAAATGCTTTACGGTTTCAATTTGAAGTTGTAGTGAACTGATTGGTTTCGCGAACATAGCGTGCCTCGCCATACGGACAGTCGATTGCTACTGTTACGTGATCAGGGGTGTGCCATATTGTCGATAAAGGCTACTAAGGGCCACTATGAAACATTTCATCACTTTCAATTGATTGGCTCTAGACCTTAACAACGAAACTTTTCTCTCAGGTGATTTCTACTGTGGTGTTTGTGAATTAGCTATGTAAATACTCTACATGACGCGCCGTCGTGTTAGCAGCCATGAGCAATTCGCTTTTTGGAGGCCTGTTTCAGAGGGGGATGAAAGTAGCAGCAAACTTTTTCATAAGAAATGCGCGCCTAACTATTTTTTTACGCATTAATTAGTGGCCATATTTGAATAGCACAACAGACCAGAGTAATAAGAATCATGATGACAGCTTCGCTGGGCAGTGTCTTTCTAACATCGGATAACATGCTGACGCCAATTACCAAGATTTTTCTTCCATGTAAAATGCATTGTCTCTCATAGCTAAATACTAAGGGAATGTTAAGTGTTTAGCGAGGCGTCATACACAACTTCGCGCGTTGAATTTGCAGGCATTCTTTTTACGCAAAATTTACCGATAGACACGGCACATATATGCATTGCTGCTAGTAGCAGCGCAAAATGTAGACAAGTCTACATTTTTGCGCTGCTACTAGCAGGATGGAAAACCAACAAGCCCAAGCTGCTATTCTAGCGAAATATATGCATTGCAAAACCAGTAGACTTCTTTAACGCTACATAGCTTGCGATATCCAAACCGCAAAGTTTCTCGACTCACGCGCTCTTTAAGAAAAAGGTGTGGTTAAGGCATGGCAGCTGAAAGAAGCCGACGTATCCTTCAATACGTACGGCTCGAGCCACCAATAGCCCAAGCATACACGAAGGGAACGAGTGCGCGCGACAGCCGAGCGAGCCGGAGTGAGCGGCGTCCTGGCCGTGACGTCACTCGCGAGAGGGCGCCACTCCTAATTCTCGCCGCCAATAGGGTCGCAACATTCAACATGATTACAAAAATAATTTCTTTAATATAAATTACGACATTCAAAACCCCGTTACATAAATATTCAACTTATGAATGCCAGAGTTGTATAACTTTTCCAAGCAGAAAAAACAAAACAAAAACAAAAGAAGTACGCCCGAAGAAAATGTACTGCTTTTATGACGTTTCACAGCAGTTTCACAACCCCGCCTTTCGCGACAAAGTAGCCCGTTAGCACGCGCAAAATGAGGTTACCCAAGATCATTCCAGTCTTTAGTTTCATTAAGGACATTTATCCAGAACCCATTAGCCGATTTTGCGCCAGCCTTTTTCTAAGTTCTCATATAACGAAATGAAGCCGTGTGGAGCTGTGTCGGGGAGCAACGCAAGACAGCAATCGCGTCCAGAAATCAGCAGCGTACTTGGACATTGACGTCCACTGCCTCTGTTCCCACGCTGCGTACACGTCCTTCCTCTTGTATCGGACTAAACTGGCTACCCATTTCACCGAGACACCGCCCCAATAAGAAGGAAAAAAATCAGCAGAAAGCTGAGGGTTTACAGTGGTACAGTGAAGTCGGACACAGTAGTGGTGGCGTGCCTGCATTCGCTCTGACCAGAAGCGCCAGGGTACCTCTGCAGCTGAGAAGTTTCTTGAACAAGATCTGAACGGAACTGCAGGTTTTCTGGTTGAATCTGAACTCTAGTTGAAACTGAATGGAACGGGTGTGCATTCAGTTCAGCTCCACTAAACGACATCAGTTACGATATTTCGTTCTGATACGTGTATAATGCTCTTCTATATAAACTCCACTTACTTATATTGCCCTTATGATGCCTGAAAGTACTCTCTCAAAACACTGCAGTGTACTGAACAGTGACACAGTAAAAAAAAAAAACAATTCTGGGGTTTTACGTGCCAAAACCACGATTTCATTATGAGGCGCACGCCGTAGTGAAAGACTTGATTAATTTTGGCAACCTGGGCATCTTTAACGTGCCCCAGTGCACGGGACACGGGCGTTTTTTTTTTTTTTTTTTTCATTTTTCGCTCCCATGGAAATGCGGTCGCTGCGGCAGGGATCTGATCCCGCGACCGCGTGCTTAGCAGCGCAACATCACAGTCGCTAAGCCACCACGGCGTGTGTGGCACATTTCCCTATTGTTTAAAGTGCATACACATGCGGTCAATCTACAATGACCTAAGTGTTCATTATGATGCAAAGGTTCACCTAGCTGTGAGGGACACATTAGTGTCCCTCACAGCTAGGTCCCGCCAGCGCGTATGAAAGGCTGGATATCATGAAATTTGCGCTATAGTTTCACAGTACTTAGCGAACACTGACTAGCTTCAACACCGCCCTTCCAACATGTGCCCTGAAGCTATTGTAAAATTAGTTTATCGAGGAGTTACTTCGTGCATGATTATCGTACAATGTCATGTCAGCGGACGCACCCCTCCCCCCCCCCCCCCACCCCTTAATGTGGCGAATAAGAAAATCATCCCTAGATTTCTAGTGCACTACTTTAATAATTTACTTGAAGGCATCGCTTAAACACCGTCTGTACTGTATACTCTGAAGGTGCGGTCATGGGAACATTCAAACATTCAGAGATCGCCGACGCGGAAGCCAGCGTCTCCCCGTTGACTAAGATCTCTTCCTGCCGATGACAATCGCATCTCAGTTCAGCGAGACAGAGGTGTCACTGCACGGGCTCCAACCTCGTTCTGCTTGTGTCCCTCGCTGCGCTGTGAACGGGCGCCGATGCTTGGGCACAAGCGAAGGCTAATCTGTATGCACACGGGTCTTTGCGCGAAGTGTTGCCCTCCCGGTGCAATTAGAGCCCGCAATTAAAGGGCATTCGGCTAACCTGTGTCGCCCCGCAGACGCGCGTGTTCTTGCTTTTCTCTGTCAAGGACTCGTTGCACGCTTGGCGTCTGGCTTGGCCAGCTACACTTGCTGGGCAACACGTTTGTCCAGCCAGCTATAGACTTGCGCTGTTTCTCACAGCACGTTCCAGAACGTGCTGTGTGTAAATTGGGTTATTGCCGTTAACGGTGGTTCCAAACTTGTTCGCTCAGACCTAATAGTTAACTTGGCCTAACGGCACCAGGATGCCATACTTCTGTGGGCATGGTTTTATTTTACTTGCCGTCCAGCTCGCTCCAGCAATTGCTCATGGTTTGGAAAAAAAATTTCTCTTCGCGGCGTTCCACGCTACACAGCGCCAGAAAAAACGCTTAAGTACAGCGAGCACCACGGACATTGGAAGAAAAGGGCAGCAGATATAGGTGTGGGCACATCTCTGAGAGCGAACTTGGCGTATACAGCACGCTTATGTTTACATGCCTGGCTCAACTAACAAAAGTGTATATCGCGCCGATTTACCGCTTGCAGAAAATAAGTATATCAAACGGTGTTCCCAACACGTCTTTAAGAAAAACTCTGCACAGCCGACGTCATATAAGGACGGCTATACATTACTGTAAGGGCGAGCTCTGCAAGCGAGAAATCGCGAAGCTTGAGAGAACACTGGCTGATGAAAGCACGCTACTCGACACCTTGGGTGAAACGTGGCGTGTTAAATGCCGCGGACACATGTCACACGTCGAGTCCAACCAGCCACGGTACCCGCAGTGGCGTTTTGCTGCTGACGACGAGGTTGCGGTTTAGACTTCCGGCCGCGGCTGCCGCATTGCCGCGGGGCTGCAGAAATGCGGCAGCCGCTGAAACAGCGGTCGGTCTCCCCATTTCTATGCGCTGTCACGCATCTCGATGCACGAGTGGCAGTGTAAATGCACAGCGCGGCCTCCAGAGATTGCGTCTCGCAAGTTTACTGACTGCCGCACACACAGAGCGTACTACATGAACAAGCCCTCCGAAACATTGCACGCACAACACACTGTTAAGGGCGCAGTGCTACAAGCCATTTATCACCCGATTACAACAGCAGTCCAAACTGCACACATCGTCTCGAATCTGCAACGCAAACGATGGACAAATGCACGAGCAGTGACGAATGCAAGGGTGTCAACAGCCCGGACACGAGCGCTCGCTTCGAGTGGTATATATGCGAGAGGCGAAATGAAATGAGTGTTTCTGTAGCGCTTTCTATTCTGGCTCGCCTGTCCCTCAAGACCCAAGCGCATAGAAACACACGGCAGACGACGGATGTACTGCGCACGCGTACGTCACTTCTATTCCGAGGAGACGCCTTCGTTCCCACAGAACGGAGACGGGCTCGTCGCGCCACGCCGTACTGTACGCGCTTGCGCCGCCAGACAGTGACAAGCGAAGCCCTCGCCGCGCTCTCCGTGCCGGAGGCGAGCTGTCACCGTTCACCGCTGGTGGAAAGTTTATTCTTGTGTCTCGTAACTGACGCGGCAGAGTGTACGGAACTCGGAAGAAAAGAAAACTGCGACAGAGAATTGAATGAACAAACGAACAAACAATAGACAATTTTTTTCCAACTCCACGGGTTATCACTGCTCAGTGCGCCACGCCGGAGCGAGTGCGCAACTACCGCCTCGTATACAAGTCTTCCCGCGAATGGAAGGGCTTGTCATCGCTAACGAGGTACACGACAGCCAGCGCGTATACGCGCCGGTTTCCTCGAAGTTTGGACGCGAAGAACGCGATCGCCACTGACGATCTTCTAAACAATATGCGTATACATTCGAACTCCTCTCTCTCTCTCTCTCTCTCTCTCTCTCATTCTCCGAGTATATATACCGTGCGTTTGAAAGCGCCAACAACGGGTGACTAAACCGGAAAGACGAGTCCCTTCCGATGTACTGTATTTTTCTGCTTTCACTTCGTTTGTACTCATTTGTCGTTACTCGAGACCGGGTTACTTTGCGCAGAAAATCTGAACAAAGATAAGAAGCGCGAAACCTTTCCTTTTGTATGTTTGTTTCCTGTTTTATTCTCGGCTTGTCGGTCCCTCATACGTGGTGTCTTGAGGAAAGATCTTTCTCACTTCGGGCTCTCCGCTCCTTGTTTCTGCTTTCTCGGGATTTGAAACTGGCACTCGTCCTGGGAAACGGACGTGACCACTTCCGGCTACGACACGGTGCCGTAGAAGGAGCTCTTTCGGCATCTCTGTGAGCGGCCCGCGTGGCCCTTCGATATCATTTTCCTAGCACTAAATTTGTAAACTCGAGCTTTCTTTTCTTTCTTCTGTTCCCATCCCGCCGCGACGATACTTCCGCATAAGACTATAGGAGAAGAACTATCGCAGTTTCTCGAAAGAACCGAGAAACGCAGAGAAACTGGTGTTTATAAACGAAACATCACAACACGCATGGTTCCGGCAAAAAAAAAAAGCTTAAAAATAAAAAAATGAAAAATATAAGAGCTATTGTAGTCACCGGCAGTCGTAAAATTACCGGCACCTCCTTTCGTCACAGAACGTCCACATTTTTCATCGTATCGTTATTCTGATAATCGCCTGCATAAAAGCTTGTGGTTGTAATGGCGCAGAAAAAGACAGCTCTAATTAAATGTCCTTCGTCACCCCCCCCCCCCCCCCCCCTTGCACATAAGACCTTTCATAGAGTTCGCTTCCTTTATGCACATGTGCCGGGGACGAAGGCAATAAACGGTTCGCGTTCATTTAACTTCCCTGTAACGTGCACCGGGTGGCTCGTGCAGTTTAATTGATCGAGGCAAATACGAAATAGAGGCGGCACCACAGAAAAGCGACAAGGCTCCGCCGAGCTGAAACAACTGTCGCGAGACTGCAAGCAGTAAAACTGTACTGAGGCATCACCCGGCTATCCCGTTCAGGATGATCGATCTCGAACGTGGCGCAAGTGAAGCTATACCACGCGTCTCGACGTGGCGGGCGTGACTCGGCGCTCGCGTAACCGTGACGCATAACGCTTTGATCCGCCTTCGAAGTTAATCTGCATAGGAGGTCTCTCCTTTGTATCGTAAATACGCCCTTTTCGTTTGCTAATTCTGCTAACTGCAGTTAACTCTTACCGCGGTGAAACACTCCACGAACCCACTATACCTGTCGGCTCAGCGGCGCTTTCGCTGTCTTTGCCGACGTGTCCGGTGTGTCCAACCCTTTCTGAAAAAAAGGTGTTGCGATGTGGCTCGCCAACGCCAAACATTCATCAAGTGCGGTTGAAAAGCGCGCTTACACACACACACACGTTCGTGCTGCGTGAAGCAGTCCAAGATCCATTTCCGGGCTGGCATTCGAGAGGAAAGGAGGAAGGGAGCCTTCAGAGGAGCCCAGAAAGAGGGTGAATAGCCGCCGCCGCTTCGATGATGGATCTCCTGGAAAAAGGCGCGGTTGGAGCACGTCCGCTGGCATCGAGCTACTCGGGTACACACACCTTCGGATTGCGTGCGAAGCGCGTAACCCTCTCCGGCGAGATCCGCTTTTCCCGTTCGCATGCATGCGACGGAGAGCGATATCTGCGGTACCGCGTCGCGTGCGGGCAATCTATTTGCTATTTGTTTATTTCGTTTTTCTTTTTTTCCCCGATCCTAAGTGCGAGTGATTACGGAGCTGCAGCCTCCACTCGACCGCAATCAGATCAGTCTTGTCTTGGAAATTTCCGCGTCGGAGAGCAGCGGATGCTTCTGTCTCTAGCCGGTGCTTTCTATTTAGTGGCGTTCCAGTTGGTTTCGTGCATTCGATCGTATTGTCTCTAAAGGAAGAGGCGCACGTCTGCTTTGCAGCACGCGTATGGCAGAAGCGATACGCTGCGCATGGCGTGAGTCGGTAATGCAGAAACTTTTTTTTTTCGCTATCAGCGCCGGAAGTTTATGCGCTATGCGGCCGGTATCCGTAAACAAAATCTGGGACCGTACTTGCAGGGCTCTTCGTACGCCACATGGGTTTGTATAGAAACAAACGTTGTGCTATCGCTATAGGTAGTGTATTAGCGGTATGTCAGAGACCCACAGCTCGGGTACTAGCCCCCTGTACTCCAGGTGCTGCTTTAGGACGTTAAAGCAGACCAGTCAATGAAGCTACTTGCCTGCTCTTGGTACTGTGGAAGACCCAAACGCACAGCTCATTCTGATCACGGTCCAGTGAGCACAACGCGAAAGACACCACTTCGTAACTGTTTTTACGTTATCACAGACTAATTATCACTGACTTCTCAAACCATGTGTTCACTTAGTCATGGTGCTTTGTATACTTGTATACTAAGAAGTGTGTTGTTCACGGCAAACATCGACGCAAGTCGACGCTTATAACATGGTCGACCGCCGACTTCCGTGTTTGTTTGCTGCTCCACAAGTTGCACACTGAAAAACAGGAGCAGCGAGTTAAGCCGAGGAAATAAGAACATCACCTAAACCACACCCGTCACAAACAGTTCACGAGCGTCCGTCCCTGTGAGGAGGAAGAAGAGCCGGCGTTCATTTCCCGTCTCGCACATGCGTCCCTCGTGGCGTCAGCCAACAATGCAACATGTCGCACGCGGCAGTCCAGCGACGTCCTAACGAACGCTAAATGTCTCCCTTTCTCGTTCTTTCAGTTACGTGGCCGTCGGTTTAAATATAGAGGAGCATCATCCGGGCGAACTACAAACGGACGTGTCAGCCAGCAGGAAGCTCGTTATAACCGCAGAGTGCGTGCTCGCACCGCCCGCGTCTAATCCCACTCTGGTGCAAGCGGAATTGAGGAAGCGCGGGCGCACCTGCTGATCTCTTTCCGGGAGCGTCAACTGCCGGCGCCTGCAGCGCCATCCAGGGCTGCTTCATTATGGGGAGCGGAGCGAGCGCCGATAGTGATCGCCGTGGGATTCGTGCGGTTCACTGCGCACCGAGCTGATCCGCCTTTAATGGGCATGCGTTAAACAAGAACGCCGGCTGTAAGTTATTACCTAATGATGATTGAGCTCCGAGCGTGGTTATTAACGCGCTCTGTCGGCCGTAATGAATTTACAGCGCTGCGACAGCGGGGGCTGGCTTGCAATCTAGAAAGCCAGCGAGAGTGCACTACTGTGGTGGTTTGCCTCCATCTTTTTTTTAAAGTGTCTCCTTCGCTAGTTTTCGCTATGCAAATTAGTTGCGTCACATTGTGAGTGGTTTAAAGACATCAGTATGGGCACGACATACAAAATGTGAGCTTTCCGTCACTCCCGCAGCCCCCTTCCCCTGTTGAATATGCGCAGTTCGGCCATTTTCTGAGCGAATAAACACGAGCGGTTACTATAAACGGCAGTCAGGAGCGTATAGCGTTCACCAGAAAGTAGATTTTCAAGATCAAACTAAGAAGATTAAACCCAAAACTCAAGATCAGCACGGTGCTCACGCGCTTGCCACAGCTGGGGAAAAAAGGAGGGGGTGGTGGAAGAAAAAGACACGGATAAATTGATTTTCCTAGGCGCTATAGAGGACCGTCAGAGAACCTAGCTGTGTATGTTGCATTGTTCATGAATTTGCGCTGTTACGCTTTGTGTCGATATTACTGCCCGCACAGTTGGTCTGATTAGTACTTGGTAACTTTGTTGTGCTTTGGCTGTTGCACGCTCGTACTGTCGGTGTACCTGCATTCACTACATGCAGCAAACTCGTTTTTCTGCACAAACTACAAGTGCAAGTTTGTAGAAGTGTATACCAAATTTCTTTAATGAGACAGGGAGTAGCCGGGACCGCTTTTCGTCGCCTCCGGTCATATCCTTGATATCGTGTGAGTGAATCGAAAAAAAGAAGAAAACAAGAAAATGCCCTAAAAATTACACAGGCACTCTTCCCTTTTGCTTGTCACGTGCTCTGGTTTTACAGCTTAACGGAATAATTTTCGTTGCCACAGAGGCCGTGTCTTTGGGCTCCGCGCCACAACGTCGATATGGCAATAGAAAGAATTTCAGACTGTTATATCGGATCCATACTCCCTGGAAATGCTGCTCTGTGTTGGGCGTGCTGGCATACGAACTTGGATAACGTGGCGCATCGTGGTGTCTGCGCTCCCCCCCTCCATTTTTTTTTTGTCCTTCTCTGCTGGCACTAAAATGTTATCGAAGTCCTGAAGATGTTTCTGAATGCAGTTCCCGAAAATTTGGCCCGAGCATACACAGGACGAATTACTCGCCTGCGCATCTCTTGTCAAAGGCATCAGCCATACACTGGCAGGAGACCCTCTTACTTTGCGGCTTCGTGTGGCTCCTACGTGTGAATTTTTGTGTATGAATGTGCCGCTTCACATTTAATACGTGTTACCTCGGGTACCATGAACGTCTAATCGCCAAGCTATAGGCTGCCAAAAATTTTTGACACTACATCAGCGACCGCTTGTTTTCTAAACTGTGCAGATCTCATAAACAGTGTTCTCTCTTCTCTGTGCCGCAGCTGTGTGCATGGTGATCGGCGTGCTGACGTTCCCGGCCGGCTGGGACGTGTCCGTGGTGCGCGACGTGTGCGGGCCCGAGGCCGGCGACTACGACCCGGGCCAGTGCGGCATCCGCTGGGCCTACATCCTCGCCGTCATCGGCGTCGCCGACTGCGTCGTCCTGGCGGCGCTCGCCTTCGTGCTGGGCACGCGATACGTCAAGCTGCTGCCCGACCAGTACATCTCCAACGGATCCGTCTACAAGGGTACACGAACGCTACAGCGCATTCGCGATTGGATAATTAAACCTCGGTATCTCCGTTAGACAACTCTAGTTTTGTACGGTCAGAGAGGTCATTGCTCGTCTTCTTATTGAGAGATATCGCTTCAATGTGAAAACAGCGCTATCCACCGCGCTGGACACCCCCGGAGAACCGTATACCTTCATGGGGTACGGAGCTGTTGGAACCTTGTCCCAACTGACGTTAGCTAGATTGACGTTAAAGGAACGTCTCTCTCTCTCTCTCTTCTTTCGAAGACTCGTGACTGCGAGACAGACTGGGAACGGTGTCATGCGTTTCACTGAGCATGGGCGTACAGTTCAATCTTTCACACCTGCGCTTCCTCGTATGCTCCCATTCTTCGTAGCAGCACACTGTCCTGCCCCAGCTTGGTCTTTTCTTCCTGTGTGTATATATGTCCTGTAACACCGGTATACGTAGAATGCATCACCTACTAGCCTGCCAGCCAATATCATTGACGTTCTTACCCCCATGTTTCTCATCACTTCTCCTTCCCCAGGTGCAGGGTAGCCAATTGGACGTTCATTTATTCAGCCACCCTGTCTTTCCTTTTCTACTTCCTGGTCTCTCTCTTGCTCTCGCTGTAATACAACAAACAGAAAGGACTTGCGTGCGAAGCAACGTATACTGGGTGGACAGTGCCCACGTGCAAGCCTACAAGTGCGTGCAGGCAATTAAAATAGAGGACCTGCAATGCGCAAGCGCTACCCTATTGCATCTGCGCGCGTCTTAGGTCCGAATATAGACATTCGTGTTTTGTCTTGTTTACACCTCTGTCACTAATTGCCTTCGCCATGTCTTTGTTTGAGTCTGCATTAACGCTCAGCTTGCACGTGGGCACTAGCGCGTACGTATACGACCCCCCTTCCCCCCCCCCACACACGCACTTAGCTATCGGTGTCAATCGCCGATATTCATTCGCCGCGAAACTTGTAAGAGAGGTCCAAAACAGAACGAGGGCAGCATGTCGACAACGGCTAGGGGAAACGCTTCGCTGCCCCAACTCATGTTCCTGAAAAAAAAAAAAGGAAGAAAGAAAGACAAGAAAAAAAAATAACGCTGGGAGTGTCTTGCGATGCACCGAAACGCCTGTGAAGCGAAGCGTTTCACCGGCGACCCAGAGAAGACGTCGGTGCCAGTTCTCGGTGCCAACCGTTGGTGCTCGCCTGCTATGTTTCCGCAGGACTTACTATATTCGCATGCACAGTCCAGACCTAACCATTTCTTTCTATTTATATGCGGGCTTATTGGCCGTAATCTTTTCTGAAGTTTTTGGCTGAACGTGGTCTTCGGCAGTGGTCTTCGGCAGATGCAATTAACTTTCTGCCCCGAAAAAGCAACCAGCTGAGAAATGACATGCCACAACAGATAAGGAGCACAGACTCACTGCGGTGAGCCTCCAAAACAAACAAACAAACAAAAAGAGGGGGGGGGGGGGCACGGAGAAGTTAATGCGTATACAGGTTCTTGGTGCAAAGGCACGAACGTGTGCACTGAAACGTTTCGTTCGTACAGAAATTATCGCTGCTTACGATTGCTCTTGTCACATTTATAATATATAAATGGTTATTTCGGTTCCAGTGAAAAAGACTACAGCGAAGGAATGGGCCCAGCAAGGAGTTCCACGATTGTGCGGCCCTCATTCGATCGCTCTCCGGCTTCCTGGCGCACAGGTTATCCCGACTGTAGCTTGAAATCGACAAGCAGATTAAGGAGCACCTTGCTTTCTTTTCTCACGAAAATTTATCGTTAATTTGTCCTTTTTTTCTGCTGAAGCAGATAGATACCTGCACAATATTCGATCGGTCCTTCCGCTCCAGAGTTTAGTTTAGGGTCCGTGACAGAAGTTGTAGGGTACTGATCTTTAACAGACATCTACACCTGAGTTCACAGGCGCTTTATTTTTTCTTCTTCTTCTTTCTAATTATGTTTCTATACCTTCCCCGCTGGAACTAACTGGGGGTCAAATCTACGACCTCATCTCGGCACCGGAGCACCTAGTCGCTGAGCTATAGACGGGTAATTCATAATCCACGTAATCTACAATATTTGTTAAAGTTTCTAACTCATGGTGCACTATATTCATTGAAGCTGTTTTCAGGCAGGCGTCCCGGAATGCCTGTAAATTGTCCGAATTACCGGGCGCGCTACACATTGGCGCCTTCCTACGCAGCCTTGCGGCATATTCTTACGTCCTAGTTTCCTCTTTGAATGAAGTGACGAAATACAAAACAGGGTGAAAGGTTCCGTTACCCGTGGCGTGGCTTCGAAACGTTTGACAAAGATTTGATTGCGGGCTCAAACTTAAGCGCAGCGTCACATCACGTTATCACCTGCATTACATGTGTTCACAAACCCATCGTTGCGAGTAGCGGCACCAACGGAAAACCGTCTCTAGAAGAACCGGCTTCGAAGCACTGCAATAAATAACCGTCTTCGCAGGTTCCGCGTGTCGCACCTACCAGTTACACACGCGAGGTGCGGCGACGCCGGCGCATGAGCTGTTATTTCTGGCTCATTGAAAAGCTTACGGGGCCGGGAGGCGACCTGCACCCATAAATGCAGGGGCGGAGACATCCTCCGATGGTCCATTGTTCGGAACAGAATGAACTCGCCGCGCTATTTGTATCGTCGAACCCAACTCGTACGTAGCTCTCATTTCAACGCGCCCTTTGTCTCCCGTGAATGGGGCTTTGCCGCGCTCGTGTTCCTGCGTGACACGCCGCGACGTTCGCAACGCTCACTTGTAGGACAGGAAGGGTCGCTTGACAAAAGATTGTGACAGGACATACGTGACGCGATATTATGGGTGAAGGAAAAGAAAGAAACGTTAGAAAGGAAGCGGAGGTCGAGCGTGTGCGTACAAAAGTATAAAAGTATAAAAAAAAATAAAAACGATGTGCGAAAAATAAAGAAGCATAAATCAAGCCGAATACATGCTGCGTATGAAAAGTGTCTCGTCTTTCTGTCTTCTCCTCTTTCCTCCAGTTTACCGAATTCGCCATCCCAATCGTCGGGCTTATGACAAACCTGGGCCCCCAAAAAGCTACCGCCACCCTCTCCTGTTTTCCTTAAAGCCTTTCTCACTTCAGAATCAGTTTGCCGCTCACCTGGCAGCAGTGCAGTCACTTCACCCTCGTTTCCCTGTCTGTCTGTGTCCTCCGATGCAGGAGAGGTGAACAGCGCCTTCATGGCGGACAACCAGTCGACGGCGTCGCGCAAGTCCATGAACCTGCAGCCCGTGATGCTGATGCCGCAGCCCGGTGGAGGACTGGCACCGCCGCAACACGACGCAGACAGGTTCTCCGAGTACTCGCACCGGACGACGCGCTCCAAGGGCGGCCAAGCCGCCGCTCCAAACTATCGCTCCGAGTACTCCACGTCCATGCACAACTTCCAGCTGTGAGGAGCGTGTGCTTGCCGAAGACGCGCGTCACGCCCACGTCGGTGACGGCGAAGTGTAACTGGCGGGCAGCAAGTGGGAATCCACTGAGCTTGAAGAGGAGGAACTAGGCGGCACAAGAACTACTGTATAAGTGAATAACGGCGGTTTGCGGTAACCGCTGGTAAGGATGCCTGTTTAACAACGGTATTATTCGGGGCCTTCCTGCACGAGGCAACGCCATCACCAGGAGTAACATGTTCTAGCAGTAAGCCGTCAGGTGATACGCACCGACTGCCTTGCAAATGTGCTGTGCGCTTCTGTTCAGCAACCGATTTGCGCTTTGATGCCTTCTGCTTCTGTCGACACTTCTCGGACCCGTCAAAACGAGATCGCCGAGTAAAAAATAAAAGTAAAACAAAACCTTTCTGCGGCCCCAATCTGTTAAGCAGCAGAAGACGGCTCTGTCCTTGTGGCAGCGTGACGACAGTAGCTTCGGCGTCGACATGCTCATCGGCAGAAGCGAAGGAATCACTGCGCCATGTGTGCTGTCAGGCTGCGAGCCTCCTTCGTCATGCTTGGCTATTTCTTACCGGTTACCCGGGAGCCGCGTCGCTGACTCAGCAAAAGAGAAGGCCCAATCCTGGTGGCAGGATGGCAGCCGCAGCTTCGTCATCGACGTGCGCATCGATAGCGGCGGAAAGAGAAATGCTGTGTCGTGCGTCGAATCATGCCGCGACCCTCTTTCGACATGCTTTGCCATCTCGCAGAAGTCGCTGACTCAGCGAAAAGACGGCCCTGTCCTGAAACCAGCGTGACGACAGCAGCTTCGGCGATGACTTGTGCATGGGGCCGCAGCGGCGAAAGAATCGCTGCGTCATGCGTGGTGTTAGACGGCGAGTCTCCTTTGGTGTGCTTGGCGATTCCTCGCCGTTCGACCGCAAGCCCCTTCACTGACTCAGCACTATGCACGATTGTGGTTCCGCTTATGTCTTGATTCCTTCCTCGCCCCAAGTGTGTGTTGATTGTTGTGTGGGAGAAACTGCAGACCGCGAGTTTCCACGTGCGCGTTGTCTGGCCACCCTGCCTCAGAACTGAAAGAAAATGAGGTCTGGTAGTAGGAACTCGTACTGACTGCCCATTCGCCCGGCATATTTGTGTTTTCTCGGTTTTTCAGCGCTGCAGAGTAACATGGAGAATGAATTTTAGAACACAAGCAAGAGGAGCGGCGCTCGCTCGCAATCCACTAACCGTTGGATTGGCCCGTGGCGACGGAAGCCGCTGGCAGCAATGATATTGTGGAAGTAACGGCCTGAGATGTACTTTTATAAAGCGTTCAACTAGGCGTTTTGAGAAAAAAAAATACGCAAGCTATAAAGAAAGAGCAAGAACTCGGACAATGTTGAGTTGTGTATGCGTTGACTGCTATACTACTGGAAGTAGAAGAGCGACGGAAAATTAGGCGAAGTTGCGTTGTTATGGAATCCATAGGTCTCGGTAAAGGCTGCGAACTTATAAAGCCGAATGTGAACATGTTTGATTTTAGAGCCGTGATTCGCTGTACATAAAAGCGAAAAACAAGACTGACCGTTAACCTGAGTCTGTTCGAAGAACGAAAAAGAGGAAAAAGAAAACCGTATTCTAATTTAGTGTGGTCACAATGGTAACAGCCTCACTGCAGTATGTCACTAGCGTAGAGGAAACCCATACTCAGCCAAAAAGTCTCATGTGTACTTCAATCTCAGTTCAGAAATAGTAGGAGATGCTTAATTATAAGAATGAACAACGCATAGAACCCCCATACAGGCGCTTTAGCTCTGCTTTCTTATTATTTTTGACCATATTCGCAATGCGCAGCGGCATCATCTAAACGGTAAACTATAAGCTATAAACCCTGCGGCGACTTGTGACGACAAGCACTGAAATCGCTAATTCTCAGACATCGAGTTTAGCAGTTCTCGTGAAGCTTCCCATACTTCAACGAAAACGGAAAGGTGTGGGTCGAAAAGTAAGAAGTGGCGAAGGAAAGAAGCCATCTCGCTAGCGTCTCAGCAGCGAGCAACGACCGCCCTAGAACGATTCTCGGAGCAGCATCTAAACTCTGGAGAATCGCGCACACTAGTAGCGACGTTTCCGGACGCTAATTGATCTTCGAGGTTAAACAAACTCGTGTGCAGTCGTTGACAGCGTTCGCAAACCAACCCGCAAGCGACACGACCTTGTCACCAGTCTCTGTCACAGGGCTTGTGGAGCATGCCTGCCACTTCAAAGCTCGCGAAATTGACAAGGACTATAGGACTCTCGAACTGTGCGGTTTCGGGACGACATCCACAAAAGATTGTTGGTAGCAGCACCTTCGGCCTTCAATCGAAATGTGTATCGAGTGCTCACCCTAAGCAAACCCTGTATTCCATGTAGGCTGAGTTGAGAATTTGTGGGAAAGTGTCTCGCGCTATTTACGCGTGTTCCGAAAAACCTTTGCCGTCGGGTGTAAGCTCCACAGTGGCCCCAATACGCGGCCCGACGTCGTATCCGGTCACTCGTGCACTGACTTGACGCGTACGCTAGGTCACAGCAACTGCGAACGGTTGTACGACTGTCTCGCAAAAGGCCCGAGACGCAAGCGAATGGGAAACGTCGGAAGCAAACGCATTGGTGAGAAGCATGCGAGTCATAGATCGTTGTGTACCTCAACTTTTGTACACGCCTCTTCCTGCAAACACGATTGTTTGGACTCCAATATACAGCGTTTCTTGTGTAGTTTCGTTTTCTAGCATTCTTTATAGCCGAGCCCGCGTGCACAAGCGGCGTTTTCTTTTTCTTTTTTCTTTTTGAAAACTTTATGTGTTTTACTACAACGACACGTCATTAGTGTTCACAGCGCGCTCGACTCTAATGTGCCCTGATCTGTACTTTGTGAACACAGAATCCTGCTGTCTTGTTCAGGGAAAGCTGAACTTCCATGCTTAGACTTGTCACATACGTAAGACAGGGATGTTAAAAAATTTAACTAGTATATTTTCGTGTTTGTGTGAGCGTGTGTGCGAGTATGCTTGAGCGTTGATGCTGCTGAAGTATACTTAAGAGACACTGATGTCCAGAATTTATTGTTTCATGTTTAAATGACACAAATTAGCACATACTGCAAGGCCTCTTACGCTCATACGCCCTAATTCTTGTTTCCGTCCAGCACCGTTGGAAGCTGTAGAAAGCGCTAGCTCAACTTTAGGCACTTGAATAGGTTTAACTGAGAAACAATATTAATGTATAGTGATGCTACATTCATGCCTATTTTAATGCTACATCGAAATAAAAAAAGCAAAACGCCACAGATACGGTCAGTGAGATGCAATTAGCTACGCAAACATCTCAACAGTCACAAAAAAAAAGTAGATCAAATCGTATATGTATACATCCTCCGCACTGGAAGTATGTAGTCTGCAGCTGCGGACAAGTTCCAACACGCTTATTTATTGCAGACATGAAAATATTTGTAAGCACAGCCTGTATCCAAGTATGAATCAAGCTGAGCTCTTGTGAGTGTTACAAAACGTGGTCGAAAAAAAGAAGGTTTAAAGCAGTACACCGTCGTGAAGCGCTTAACTGCGTTATACTTTTTTTTTTCTTGATTGCCAGAAAGTTCATGTCTATTGCGGCAATCCATGCAGTGAAGTCATGATACCTCACTTTTTTTTTTTTTTTTACTGATACTGGAACGTTGATTTACGTTAATAGTGCTGTCCTCGCTTTCCTTTCTATATAGTTTTTTTCTTCTCTTCATACGTTCTTTTTTTTTTCGTTCTTTCTCGGCTTGGTGTAGCTGAGCGCACATGTGTGTGGATACCTCCTTATTTCCGGTTACGTCTACCTTCTTAAGCAAGTATGAGTGCATCTTCTTGAGTATCTGTCCACTGTAAAATACCACATCACATTGTTGAACCGAAAACTTCATCGCGAGGCCACGACAAGAGCACAACACCGAGAATATAAGTTTTGCCAAACTTGAGTATATATATAAATGAAACAGTGTGAACTCGGCGTGAACTGGTGCATTGCATAACTTATATGTCCAAATATGTGGCGTCTCACAGCGGCCGGTTTAGCTTCAATGCATTTGTGCCAGCCTGTGTGAACGAGGGGAGAAAAGGCTTCGATCGTTCCAAGAGTAGAAGCTCGTCGACGAGCGTGTTGGCGGAAATGTGTAAACCAACGTGGCCAAAGAATTGCGCTACGCAGTAGGTGTGTACGCCCCAAGCGTGTTAACCACTTGCTTTATGTGGGTGCTGCGTAGACCTTTATGAACGGTGAAAGAAGAAAAAGAATGAAAACGAGTAAACACCTTGTATAACTCGACAAAACACACACATGCGGAAGATATACGGAGAGAGGTATGAGACAAAGACTGTTGTCGATACCCCAACAGGTGTATTTCTGGAGAAAATGTGAATTAACAGTGACGTGAGTGTGCGATTGTGCTTTTTGTTTATCTGTATACTAATGTACTTCTGCGCTGTGTCCCTCGAATTAATAAAGTGATCTTGTAGAGTGGAGGTCTTTGGGATTGTTTGTTTGCGTTTTGCAGCGTGGAGTCTGTCAGTCTCAAATTGCAAGCAGCTTTTTTTTTCTTCTTTGTTGCGCTTTCTGTAAATTGGTGCACAGTGAACAATGTTCCCGCTCAATACGACGGCACGGAAAGAGCGAATCCATATTTTGTCGCCGATTGACGTTCTGGATTCTTGCAGTAAGTTTAGCGCGAAGCAAACAGCTACACGTACAAACAAAACACTGGACGAACGGTAAACTTGTTGTTCGTGTGGTCGTATAGTTTGCGCCTGACTTAATGTAAACAAACAAGCGCCAACCAGCGAGAACTACAAGTTTCTGCTGATGCATTGGAGTGCAGTGAAAACCGAAGGTCGTGTCTCCTATGCAAGAACGAAAGTCCTCAAAAGAAGAACCCGGAAATCTACGTGCTGCTTTCAATTCTTCTATGTCTCATGTTAAACTTGCAATCTTTCTTCTTTTTTCATCCAACTTTGCCCAGCTTCACAGTTTTAGTTTAGAGTGTCAGAGTCAACAGTGCGAAAACCAATGCGAATTCAACGATAATTCAAAGGGAAGTCAATACAATCCAAATACAAAATAAAATCCAACACAAGTGACCCTCTCGTTCATGCTGCTGTGAAAAGCAAAATCTCCACCTGTGTCGTTGGACATACAAGGCGGGCATCTTCTGTCCATGTCGTGGCATGGTTTAGAGTGATACAAACTTCAACAATAACAATTTAAACGATAAGCTGAAAATGTTAGCCTGTGTATTCTGTTTTATCCAGACAACCTAACCACAGAACTATTTTTCGTTTGAGATATCGCCTAAATTAGGCATCTTGTGGGCAGCGCACGCGACGACGCCCCAAAATATGGAGTCACCTAATCATGCATTTTGGAAGCAACGGCGACCTAGGCAGAACTGACAGATAGCCGACGATTGGCAATGAGTTGGCCGCCTATTTTTGCCGTCAGCCACATGTCGGCAATAGCGGGGCCCACTCGATAGTCAACTACACTTTCGCCAATTTCCTACCAGGCCAACGAGACTCCAGAGTTGTAGTAACGCCGAGTCACCATATACGACCGACGCAGCGCACTCACCGCACGTGGTACAAATTAATGAGTCGAAATATCGGTTTTCGCCGGAGAGAAACACGTTTCCTGTGACATCTAAATTACAACCGCACGCTACCAGCTCCGCAGCTCAAGCGTGCGCGATATCGGAAGTAAATATTTTCAGTCGACGTCAAAAAATTTTGATTCGTCAACCGCATTACCCGGGGAGCTGCGATGGTTAGAGAAATAGGGGATCTACAAACTTGCTTTCTGCAGTGACTTTCTCTATGGCATTGGTGATTACAACATAGTGAGCCTGTTGCTGCCGGCGTGCGTTTATACGACCCGTCTGTCAAATCGGCGAGATTATATTTGTCCCCGAGAGGGAGGAGGAAGTCGCCTGGAGGTGAAGAAGGGAACCGCCGCGTTCGCGGCCATTCTGCTTGTGCTTCGACGCCGCGGGGCTTGCTGTGTATGTTCGCGGCGTCTCTTTTTTGCATGTGTTGTTTACCGGACTAAGTCTAATTTTGATACATCAGGAGTCTACTGAACTTCTCATATTATTAAGTTATTCATATTACCTTACCGGCGCCAGAGGAGCATTCAGTAGCGGAGGTGTGTGTGTGTGTGTGTGTGTGTGTGTTGGTTGGTTGGGAGGGGGAGGAGGCATTATAGTAAGACAACAATAAAGGCATAAAAAGGATCGAATAAGAAATAATAATACAAGTGCGAAATTGTTAACGCAAGGCAAAGATACAAATTATGCATCGGAGAGAAAAATAACAGTGCACGTCCGCTGGCGTTATGCGTCCATCTTATGGCGGGCGGAGGCATAGAGACCGCGGCTCAGAGTTTGTGAGTTTACCACACAAGAAATAATAAATGCGCCTGCCGTGTGTACGCCCACTATAGAACTAATTGCCTGTCGAAACGAAGTGTCCAAATCTACCCGAAAGCTCTTTCTTTCAATTTTGGATCTGCCGTAGGCCAAGTCGGAGACTTCCTATAACCTTTGCCGGGAAATGCAAGGCGCAATGTCGACCAGGTCGCCCATATAGTAGCTGCCACAACGTATGTACCCTGTAGCAGTCAGCTGCCTACTTAAGCCTAGTGTCCATTCCCACGCTCGGCACAACCAATAGTTGGATAACCACGATGCACCCGACGATGGTTGGGCCAGAAGAGTATTCCCCATTGGGGAATAGTGCTAAGTATAGCTGGATCTGTCGGAAACTCGTGCTATCATTGTGGCTTGTGTCTCACAATTATCGATAAGAACAAGACCAACCTTGCATCTAGGGGGAGGGGGTGGGGTTGAGGCTGATAAAAGAAAGTTCGGCAGATTCAACTGCAGTTGACATCTTCGTAATGCGAAGGATTACAAGCGTCTCAGCATGGTGCACAGACGCGAGAAATTCTTAAGGATCTTCTATATTCCGCTTGTCGACGCACACGTCTATGGCGTAATATTTGCAGCATTGGGTTGCTGTGCTATAGAGGTTCTCTGTCCGAATCCCGCCGTGGGACAATATATATGTATTGTTACGCGTGGAAAGACACAGACAAAAGAGTCTATTTACACTGTATTTAATCAGAAGCCACACCGCCAGGCAGATACACGCTTGCGCCAAGAGCACAGACACCTCATCGTCTTTTTCGCGGCCGCTCATCTCTTGAGCATCTGTTCATGGTATCGTAATACTACCTCCCAGGCGGCAAAAGCACCGTCCCGGTTTTGTTAAAGACCTAAGGCGCATAGAGAGATGTAGGACTTAAGTCTGGCGACGTGGACAATGTCACTGCTGGCTGTCACAGCGGAGGACGTAGTAGGAGTGGCTAGAATGAGTTTTCATAGGTGACATCGGTCACGTGGCGAAGCACGCGATATGGGCCTGCAAGTTTTCCGGGCGAAAAATGGACATCACAGTGACGGCGATCACGATATATATATATATATATATATATATATATATATATATATATATATTGTAACAGGCACATTTGTCTCAGCAACGTGGGCACGGCGTCTGGAAAAGGGCCATAACACAAGGCAGCCGCAGCCCGAAAGACCGACAGAGCGAGAAACACACGAACGTCAACTTGCTCCTCCGTGCCGGCACAGAAATGGCGCTGAAGTGCTCCGGTACAATATATATAGCACATTCAAATTGTTACGGCTTAGAGAATACTTCGCATTAAAAGATTCCGCGAACAGAACAACATGCACCGGCTTACGATTCTTGCCTGCGGAGTCTCTCATCGCAGTACCGCAATAATGCCTATGAGGGACGCTAAAAGTGGGCCCACGCCGTCATCCATATCTTCGTGACTAGAATGGCTGGTTGGCGAGTAGTCAGAGTTCGCGAAGTCGGAGGAAGAATAAAGAGAGTTATTCACCTCTCCACGTGAAGTTGAGCAACAGAGATACTTATGGGGCTCACGCATAGAGAAATCTATGGCTCACGTATTTACATATTATAACAGAGCACAGCTATCTGCACGATCAACGATTTACTCGCCTACATGATTGTTGCAGCCCACTACGTGCTAAGTCGAAGCACATCCTGAACACACAAGATGTCCCGTATATAAATCGTCGGTACTCCACAGATCCATAGCAGGGATACCAATGGCGTCATGTACGTCAAGTCTGGTTATCCGAAACCGCTCTTCTCTCCGCTTCCGTGCCGAAAAAACGCAACCACACGCGCGTCTTGGTTTTTTCGCGCAGTGTTGAAAGGGAGAACACAATGCTCATTATCCCAGTGGTAAGAGGAAAGCGGTCAACAACATAACAGGCGCGAGCAGCACCTCTCCCAGTAATCACAGCTTGGCTCGCTGAATAGGTTGGCCTGAATCACCAATTGCTTAATATTAGCTGGCTTGGGCTGCTTGTCGACATTGGACGATCCCACTTTAGCAAGCCTTTTAAAGAGCGTTAGCTTTTCTCAGCTCTTTTCTCAGTTTCGCGCCGTTCGCAGTGAGAGAGGCACCAGAAGGTGCTTCATTCCACTCATGAGAGAGGAGTGTCCGGTGACGTGACGCGAAGCCCGGTTTCCTCTGACACTACCACATATGGTGCTGCCCTCCACTCATCACGGCTGGCGAAAGCAACCGATTGCGCCCCCGCAGTATAGTGGGTAGCTTTTCTTTTCCGCCTAGCGGTCATGCCTCGCCTTTCCCTTCGCGAGTCGGCGGCGGCGCGGCCGCTTACATTTGCTGCAGGTCTCGGAAGGGGAATACCACAATGGCGGCGCAGGCCAGTCGCTTGACTCGGTCTTGACCACTTGGCAATAAGGGCGCGTCCTCCGGCTGGAATACCGTACATTTCAGCGTTTCAACGATCATGCTGGCTAGGAGGTTGATGCAATGTCGTTCTTGTCGTTATATGTATTACAATGACGCCTGCATCTGCTCTTCGGCTAATTTGTATATTGCCATCGGAAGGTTCTGAAATAATTTAGCGCCACTCAATTCTATTCTAGCACCAGATCAACTATTCTTGTCGTTCTTAATAGCAGCCAGTACGTGCGTTGCAGTCCCCGGCTGCTTCCCACGGAATTAAAATGTTGCAGACACCTTGATGGATAATAGCAGAAGCCATGGAATAATATAGAAGGCCGCGAAAATGGAATTATATAGAACGTCACGGGAAACCGCTTGTCGGTGACCTTCTTCGTGTCGGCCGTCTGCGCTGTTACAATGTAGAATAATATTGCTGATAACGCACAAACAAAGATACACTTTTCAACCGTGCACCTACTTTCTTTTATAGGACAGAAAGACTGATTTTCTTTCTTTTATTACGAAAGCAATTATATGGACACTCCAGGCGCTTTTCCACCATCGTCGCCGGCGTCGCCGTGATGTTCTGTACAAATTCCAAGCGCGATAACATCGTGGCCGCGCGCTGCATGCTGTGAGTGCGAGTGAAAACGTGCGAGTGCGAGCGGAGAAGGATGGTGGCTCGACGTCGCGCGCGCAAGGGAGGAAGGCAGGGTGGAAAGTGCCGTCTGCCATCGCGCGCAAGGCAGCAAGGGGGCTGCCTTGCTCCGGCGCGGCTGAGCGCGGCCGCGCGGACCGTATCTGGAAAACGACCTGCGATGGGTACAGAGTCTAGGTGCACCGAGGGCTGATAGCTTCGTGTGCGCTGTGTTCTCACCCCTTATTTCACGCTGAAGCGAGAGTCAGCGCGAAGGTCAATTCGCTCACTGCTGCTGCCGCTCTCCCTCATGCCAGTGTATTGACAACGAATGTCAGCGGTCATCGAGTGTGATGTGCTATGTTTGCCTGTGCACGCGTGACCTCATGCTTGTTAATTTAGTTAGTAATCGAATGTTTACAACGTTATAAGGCCGATAAAGTTACTATCCTTGTTTCGAATAGCTGTCTAATCATTTGCTATCGCAATCGATGCTTCGCCTTTCGGGCGAAGCTGAAACTTTATATTGTTGTGATGCCGTCATTGCCATAATGACATAGTGATGATGATGATTCTAATAATGGCGGCTACCCACTTTTTTTCTAAGCTGCGACAGAAGTAAAGCGCTCGAAACTCCGCTTTCCCTGTTTCTCTGTCCATTTTGATACGCTGGCGACAACCATTGTCATTAACATTATGTCGCCGTCAGGCTACCTCTTCAACTCTAGCTTCACCACCGGCACAGGGTGAATATATATATATATATATATATATATAAGAACTCGCCTGCAACCATGACCATTAGGATTCCAACTTATCGCACAGCAGCTATATGCATTTGGGAGTCGGACACGCTATCCACAGTGATCTACGCATACTTTTTTTCCTTTCATTTATTTATCTAAGGCACAAATGACTCTTTCGAAAGCGGTGGCGTTCGCAACAACGTCTTATTAAAGTGTTGTAACTGCTCTCCGTCTGCTAAACAAAGTATCGCAATTTATTATAAGTGAAACAACTACAAAACTTTTTGAAGCAATGCAGAAACAAAATGGGTAATGCAAGCTTTGTTTTCGCTTTCGGGGTGGAAGCCTACATGACAACTCTCTATTTTTGCTCGTAGTCTGTATTTTAATGTTTTTGGCAGTCTAAAGATGTAGCGGTTTTACAACCAGTGGGTTATTGCTTGCAAAGAGCGCTTTTATTTTTTCACAACTTGATTTTTTTTTTTGGCAATCATTTATTTAAGGTTTTCGGGAAGCTACTCATGCAGCAACAGCTCTTTCTTAAAAAGCTTGTTTGCAAACATCCGTTATCATCACTGGCCGCTGCCACATCTTCGACTACTACAGTGCACACTCACACTACGGATAGTTTACTTCGCACGTGCGGCTCGTTATGTCTAACAAGAAGTCTGACTCCTCGGATCGTATAACTTAATGCATTACCACGTGTGCAGCAGGCTTTCCCCTTCACGTGTTGCAAGAGTGTAACAAGCTGCCGAATTTTGTTAACTGGCCGATCTCGAAAAAATATGTTCCAACTACAAAAGAAAAAGAAAAGGAACGTGACAGACACAGGAGATGCCACTCACAGCAAAATATAAAGGTCGCGCAATAATAACATATACAGACTGTCTGGGGCACTTCAATCCAGGACAGAAGTTGTTTTTACTACTATCCCACATGCGCACGTGCAGCTTCTCGTAGAGAATCCGTGCAATCGCTGAACTGAGGCGACAGTGGATGCTGTTTTTAGTGCACAAAACGAATATATTTGACTGTTTCTTCCACGCAAATTCTATCGCGTCGCCCTCACCCAGTTGCCTTGCATTGTAGTTCGAGAACACAAGGCCCCGCATAGCGTTGTACGTTTGCAGTTTGCATAGGACCCGTCAGTTACCAATTTCACTTGTTTTTAGGGCACACACGGAAAAGGGCGCCTGCGTGGTTCCTCGTTTGAGTGCCGGCAGCCAAACTGAGCAGCTCGCCGTGTTGTACATCATGCCACGTCAGAGGCGCGCCAACGGAAGATGGCGTCACTGTATGTCCTCAGACAACACGAAGGGGCCTCATTACTGAACCCTACAGATATGCGTTTACTGTATCTGAGCTGTATGGACCTACAAGCACAACAGGATATAATTCGTAAAATTTCCGTCACCCGTAATGCAATCGTCCGAAATGGCGCCGAGAACTTCGAAGCGACATCAGCTACATGCTTTCCCGGCAGCCTCCGTAATTACCCAAATAATCCGCGTGGCTTTTCCTGTAGTTTCTCTTTAGTATGTTGCACTACTGGAAGCTGAAGATAACAATGGCAATCCATTTGGATGGCAGTGAGTGTCCATTTCCCTAATAGAGCCATTGCAGAGTGTCAAATGTTTTCAAATTTATTATCTTAAATAACCCTGCTCTTGCTATGCGTGGGAAACCAAGGAGGGGAAAACAGAAATCATGGAAGAAGGAACCTTCCTCCAAGCTTCCGTGCCACGGTCAGCCCAGCTGCGTTATTGAAAGTGTGCCGGAAGTCACGTGTCTATTTTTTTTTTTTTGCCACTAGAAATAACCTAAAAATGCAATGTCTGGCCTGACCTCTAGATTCGATGTATGAACATGTAGATTAGGACAACCAGCACTGACGAACTCATCCTATGAACCGCAAGCGTTGATGTCGGCTGAATTCCTAAATCGTTACTTCGTTCATTCCTATGAGCGAAAAAAGGGGAAATCACGGAAAAAAGAAAATTAACATGGCAGGAATCTTATATGTTTCCAAAAAAAAATGGCATAATTTCCCCGCAGTGAAGCATCTTGTGTACTTCAGTGAACCACAATAATAGCGGCAAAGGCAAGCCTGATATGAAGTAGGGTTCCACAGTCAACGTGGACATGCTGCACAGTGAAGCATCTTCTGTGCTGCTTAATGTTTAAAGTGTACAAATTAAAGTGTATGGGTTAATTACGACCTTCCCAGTAAATAAGTTAATCAAGCGCGCTAGACAAGGCGCAGCAAATCAACGGCCAGGTACTCCATTTGTCGCCTTGAGGTACCGTGGAAGAGCTAGTGTGACTTTCTGGACTGATGCTTCTGTGGGGCCAGGATCTCAAAACATCTGGGTGTCTTCTGCGACGTGCAACGAGCATGAAAGAAGTCCGCGAATAGACGCAAAGTTGCCGCGCGACTGGACGCTGGAGGCACTTTGCGTGTATTCGCTGGCTTATTTCACGCTCGACAGTGGCAGTGACACGAACTGTATTAGAGTGTCCTTAGGAACTCGGTTTAGGGGAACCGAAGGCTCCCCGATCAAGTTGGTGGCTCCGCCCACGACGGAGAAATACTTTTATGTAGCACATATTGAGCAGCAGAAAGCTGTATCGGGAGTTTTTCATAATGCTCTGCAATTTTCTCAGTGACACTTCTAATTCAAGTATAATATTTGAGAAGTTGATCAAATAATTACGACTGTAATTAGCAATGGAATGCAAAAATTAATCTGAGTATCTACAAGCGACGGTAAACAGCATTACCTTGGTTGTGTCCAGCTCCGTGACATTTGCATATTTTTAAAACTTGGTGAATGGTAGTTGCGACACACTATGCATGCTTCCCTTTCCCCCACCCCCATCCCACAAAAAAGAAAGAAAATTGGTGTACGATCGAGGAGGCGTTCCCAGCCCTCTCACTACCTGGCTCCCTGCCCTCTGTCAAGTGCGTGGCCACTCTGCCTGGCTACGCCACTGCTGAGAGCTGTCTGTGTGATAGTTCAGTATACTTTTAAAAAACATTGTTAAAAGATCTCACTGTACCTCACATTAGCAGCGCGTGTCCAAGCTATGTGAGCCATTCATAAGCGCAAGGCTTATTGGACAGCGCAGTAAAACCTGCAGTGAGCCCCTCTTTGTTCTAGTGACTGAAAAGCGTCAAGTTGTTGCTCGGGCCTGTCGGGGTGACGTCCATAGCACAAAGAACCAGCGTCTGGGTAGAAGTAACCGCATGCAGAAACACGCGCTCTGTAAAAATAATAATTGAGGCGTGCTGCCATCTGCCGAAAAGGAGAGAAACAGCGCGCATAGCTTCTCGATTGGCTTAGCGCGTTTCGTATGCTAGTCTCGGAGGCCGACAAGAGCATCACTTTGCTTTGCCGCACGGCCACCGGTGTCGCTAGAATATGAAGTAGTAAAGTTTCCGTCGGCGCGTTCAGGTGGCGCCGCCATTCTTCTCGCGCGAAAAGTGATGCGAAGCAAGTTCCAAAAATGCTTCTCTGCGGCATTTTTGGAACTTGCTTCGCATCACTTTTCGCGCGAGAAGAATGGCGGCGCCACCTGAACGCGCCGACGGAAACTTTACTACTTCATATTCTAGCGACACCGGTGGCCGTGCGGCAAAGCAAAGTGATGCTCTTGTCGGCCTCCGAGACTAGCATACGAAACGCGCTAAGCCAATCGAGAAGCTATGCGCGCTGTTTCTCTCCTTTTCGGCAGATGGCAGCACGCCTCAATTATTATTTTTACAGAGCGCGTGTTTCTGCATGCGGTTACTTCTACCCAGACGCTGGTTCTTTGTGCTTCTCTGCGGCAGGGGAGAACGACGACGAAGAAGAAGCGCTCGTCCCTAGTCAGAGCTCGGCTCCGTGATTGCTAGCCAATTACGCAGTGCTAATTACCTCGTACCAAAGTTTTGCTTGCACCAATGTGTCCGTGAAGGCGAGCGGCATCGACCGATACCAGCTGACCCCAGAGGTGCGTTTTTCTTTGCCACATTTGGTGACTGCATCTACTGCCGCCGTGCGGAGGATTGTTAGGCTTAGGCGTGTTCCGCGGACACTCGGCCCAACAACACCGTCGCACCGACAGCGGCCTGCCGTACATCCCGGCGGCTGCCGCTCGTCAGCTCCGAGATGGCGGCGCCCTCTGAAACAACAATGATCGTGGACAATCACACGTGCGTTCAAGTTCAGGGAACAGAGATCTCACCCGAGGAATACCACAGCGACGCCGGATGGACGCTCGCGGGGGAACGCATGTCGAGGCTGCGCCAGCGGACCCCCGCCAGCGGCAAGCCCGACGGACCCGCCGGGAGTCAAACAAGCACGAGGTCAAAATTCTACAAGAACGCCAGAGCCTCGGCCATCAAGGCAGCACGCATGCCAGCCATGCCACTAGAAGAAACCAAGATAGTTGTCAGACCCAGAGGGGGACTGGACATCGTCAAGACCGGCACCACCACCGTCGCTGCGGCCATACTCACTGCGGCCAAGATCACGAGCGAGGAAAGCGCCGCGGACACCATCTGCCCCAACACACAACAGAACATCATGGTCGTAAGTACACCGAACGAAGACAACGCGGCAAGGTACGCTAAAATCCAGGAGATATTCATTCAAGGCAAACCCTACGAGGTCAGCGCATATCGCACGGCACCTCACGACACCGTGAAGGGCGTCATCAGAGGCATCCCCATCGACGCGAGCGCCGAAGAGCTAGATAGAAAGATCGTCAACGAGAGGAACCCGCTAGCAGTGGCCTCAAAAAGGATTGGAAACACGACCACTGCGATTGTGGTGTTCCAGGGGCCCAAGGTACCGAACTTTGTCCGATACGGAGTCACCCTGATACCGTGCCGCCTCTACAAGAAACAAATCGACGTCTGCCAGCAGTGCGGCCGAGTGGGACACCGCAAGGACGTTTGCCCGACCCCCACAATCAAGACGTGCCTGGCCTGCGGACTCGCGAACCCTACAGAAGACCATCGCTGTACCCCAAAATGTCAGTTGTGCGGAGGCGAACACCCGACCGGAGGCCGAACGTGCAAGGCGAAATACAAGGTCCCCTACGTAGTGCGCAAGCGACAATGGGAGCGCCGACAGGCCGAACGCCAGCTGCTGTCGGAGAGCGATTTCCCGCCACTCGACAAGCCGCCAGCTGCGCGAAAGTCGAGGACCCCATCGGAAAACCGCGCGCCCAAATCCAGAGACAGCAGTTGTTGCAAGAGAAGCCTCAGCAGGAAAACGTCACCATCACGTGAGCGAGTGAGCTGGGTCGACGCAGCGAAAGGAAACAACATAAGGAACGCGCAGAAAATCACCGACACCACGAAGAAAGAAGATATTAATAAGGTCCGGGAGGCAAATGAGCTCCTAAGACAAGAAAACGCGGCGTTGCGAGCGACCATCAACAACCTCACGAAAGAGATCGCCGAGATTCGTCAGTTGCTGCTAGGCAACGACGAGCCTCTACAGAGACCCACGCCAAGCACAAGCAAGGCCGAGGAAACGACAACGAACATCCCGGAGAAAGCCATAGAGGAACCGGCACCGAAGAAGCGAGCCATCGAGGCCACGCGCACGCAAACAGAAAACGATCGCATCGACAGCCTCGAAGCGAAATTCGAAGCGACATTCAGCAAACTTGAACGGCTAATCACGACAAACATCGCAGCAGTGACAGCACTGAAACAATCAATGGAGACCTACCAAGCCGATAACACTAACAGATTCGCCTACATCGAAAGGACCCTACAGCCGATGGTAGGCCACCCGACGTTTGCGCCCCTCTTCGCGCATCATCCACCCAACCAGGGAGCCCCGTACACGCCAACGCAATCATGGCCGCCAACGCAACACCAGCAACAGCAGGTGTAACCGCGTGGCAGTGGAACTGTCGCGGCTTCGGAAGGAAGAAGGCAGTCATCCAACAGCACATCGTTCATGCCGCGCACAAGCCAGACGTTATACTACTACAAGAAACACTAACCGACGCACCGTCCCTCCCCGGCTACAGGGTGCAGAAGGGACCACCCGACGGCAGAGGCCTGTGCACCCTGGTCAGGAAGGGACTCACGTTCGTCGAACATGAGTTGCAAAGCAATAACAAGATCGAGCACACACTCACCGAAATCATCCCGGGCAAGAAGAGGAAAGGAAGCATATTTCTGCTCAACGTCTACAGCAACCCATCTCAGAGAAAACAGAGATTCAAAACATTACTGCACAGAGCCAGCACCGCAGCGGGCCGCAACACGCTGATCGCGTGCGGAGACTTCAACGCGATGAACCCTGCCTGGGGCTACAACAAGTACACAGCAAAGGGCCGCGACCTGTACCAAGACGCCACGGAACTCGACTTCACCCTCATCACGGACCCGACACATCCGACGAGAATTGGTAACTCCGTGTCCCGGGACACCACTCCGGACCTCACGTTCGTCAAGAACGACATCCGGGGCGCGATCACCTGGAGAAACACTGGGATCGACCTAGGCAGCGACCACACCATCGTGGAAATCGGCATACCGGAACACAACGACACCAGCGTCAAAACTCACAGATGGATAGACTGGGATGCCTTTCGAGACGCCAGAAGCCAGAAGAGCGACGGTGACGACGAGATCGAAGACATCGACTCGTGGACGGCCGAAATCACCAAGAGCGTACGCGACGCGACCAAAGAGATTGAAACGGGCGCGGAGATCGACAAAGTAGACAGCCGGCTTGCGCATCTCATCGAGGCCAAACAGTCGATACTCAATCGCTGGAAGAAACAACGGCTTAACCGCAGACTGCGAAAGAAGGTGGCGGACCTGAACCGAGCGATCGAGGATCACTGCCGCGCTCTCTGCATGCAACAGTGGAACGAGATCTGCAACGCGGCAGACGGGCAGATGCATAGCGGGAAGACGTGGAACCTACTGCGGCACCTGCTCGACGAAACGAAGACCAAGTCGCACCAAAGGGACAGACTCGCCAGGCTCATACATCGGGCGGTCTCAGCACACGGCGTCGATGAAGTCACCAGGCGCATTAACGACAAATACCTGCCGACTACACCTACCGAACAACACGCACCGTACAGCGGCCTGCCTAACGCGAAGCTGGATCGTGACATCGACGTCGAGGAGGTACGCGCGGCCCTGCACGACCTCAACAGCCGGTCGGCAGCCGGCCCGGACCTCGTCACGAACAAGGCGCTCAAGAACCTCGATGACGGCTCGATTGAAAAGCTCGCAAAATACTACAACAAGTGCTGGAGAGCGGGCGCGCTGCCAAAGCTGTGGAAGACAGCCAAGACCATCCTGATCCCCAAGCCGGGGAAGCCGCCGGACACGGATAACCTCCGGCCCATCTCGCTCACGTCCTGCGTGGGCAAGGTGCTGGAGCACGTCCTGCTCAACAGGTGGCAAGACTACCTGGAACGAGAAGGGCTGTACCCGGCCACTTTGATCGGCTTCAGACAGCATCTCAGCACGCAGGACGCGATGCTGCAGCTCAAACACCAAATCATCGATGATGGTGGCAGCGCCCGCGACAACAAAGCCATCCTAGGGCTCGACCTGCAGAGCGCCTTCGATAAGGTGAAACACTCGGCGATTCTGTCCCAAGTCTCCAAGCTCAACATGGGGGAAAGATCCTACAACTACATCAAGGACTTCCTCACGGACAGGACCGTCGAGCTACGAGCAGGCGACCTACAGACGCAAGAGAAGAAGCTCGGGAGCACCGGAACACCGCAGGGATCGGTCATTTCGCCGATGCTGTTCAACCTGGTAATGATCGGAGTGGCCGAAAAGCTCGGGCGCATCGAAGACGTCAGGCACACCATCTACGCGGACGATATCACGATATGGGTGACCGGTGGCAGCGACGCCCACATCGAGGGCGCGCTGCAAGCCGCCGTCGACGCAATAGAAGACCAGCTGGAAGGCACCGGACTGAGATGTTCGCCGAGCAAATCGGAGCTTCTCATACTCCCACCTACCAAATACAGCAGAGGCAAGTCCAGACAACGCGAAAGCGAAAAAATCAGAATCGTGACCAAATCCGGCAACGTGATCCCCGAGGTCGGCAAAATTAGGATCCTAGGCATGGTCATCGAAAAGCACGGAAGGAACGGCGAAACCATCACCCGTCTCAAGGCAAAAGCAGCCAACGCGATTCGACTCCTCAAGCGAGTCACCTCCCGAAAGGCTGGCATGAGAGAGGAGAGCCTAATTAGGCTCGTCCAATCTTTCGTCATCAGCCACGTCGCGTACGTTGCAGCCTACCACAGATGGCTGCAACACGAACGAAACAAGATCAACGTGCTCATCAGAAGAGCGTACAAGACGGCGCTGGGCCTGTTCGAGTCCACAAGCACGACCCGCTTGTTACAACTCGGGCTACACAATACGCTCGAAGAAATAGCCGAAGCGCAACGGACCTCTCAACTGGAGCGGCTGTCCATGACCAAAGCCGGGAGGAAGATACTGGACGATCTGGGAATAAGACGCTCGAACGAGGTGGAGATGAAGCTCCCCGTCCCCGAAGAGGTCCGACGCCAGACCAGAATCGACCCCATACCGAAGAACATGAATCCCGAGTTCAACAAGGGAAGAAGAGCGGCGAGGGCCAAGGCTCTCATCGACCAGCATGCCAACGACGAACACGCGCGGTACGTGGACGCGGCCGAATACCAACGGAACGCCTTCGCAGCGGTCGTCATAGAGGCGTCAACCGGCGCCACGAGGACGGCAGCGAGCGTGAGAAGCACCGAAGCGGAGCAAGCGGAGGAGGTAGCCATCGCCCTGGCCATCGCCGACGCAGAATGCCATACGGTGCTGAGTGACTCAAGACAGGCGGTGCGTAACTTCGCCAAAGGGCAAATCTGCAGGAAGGCTGAGCGCATACTGCGAGCGGTAAAACTAGACGAACGAAAAGTACGACTCAAGTGGTTCCCGGCGCACGCGGGCGACGCGTCGGAACGCAATGAGAACCATAATGAGACGGCACACGCCGCGGCGCGAGCGCTAACCAACCGCGCCCCGGCGAGAGACCGTCCGACGTGGTTCGGAACTAAGGACCGCATGACGGATTACAATGAAATCGCGAAGGCCTACCGCTTGGCTCGCAGGACTCTTCCACCCCCGCACCCGAGACTGAGTCGAGCGGAGGCGGTAGTGCTGAGACAGCTCCAGACCGGATCGCTACCGAGCCCGAAACTGATGCATCGCATGTACCCCGAGACATATCCGACAGATATGTGCAGAGTCTGCCGGAGGGAGACCGCAGACTACACGCACATCTTGTGGGACTGCATGAAATATCCAGAAGACGCTAAATCAAGAACACTCCCACCGCGGCTCGAGGCAGCCGCAAAGAGCTACGACCGAGACGATCAGCTCTGGGCCGTCCAGCAGGTCCTCGAGGCGCTCGAAAGGCAGGGACCCAGCGAGCCGGCAACGGCGAGCGGAGACCCGCGCCGAGTAACGGCAACTTCGAGGATGACGTAGGCCCTCGTCGGGGCGCGCGAGCGCCCAACTGCAGGCATAAATAAAGTTTCTCCAATCCAATCCAATCCAATCTCTGCGGCAGTGGCAGGGCGGCGTGCGACGGCGTGGTCTGCAACAAATGCCAATCAAAAAAGAACCAGCAACGTAACCCGAGTCGGAGCCCCAAATCGGCTTTTGATCGTGATTATCAGCGATTATAGGAGATAAAAGTTACCGCACTCGAATAGAAAACAACTTCTTAGAGCGGTTCATTTTAGCCATTTGTCTGTATTTTGGTTACACACGTCGTGTCAGTCAGTACGGCCGTAGCCGTGAAAGCTGTGGGCATTTTCTGTACCGAATGGCAAAGAGCAGCTGGAAAAATTGTTTGTTTCACTTGCAAGTGTTAGTGTGCACGGTTTTCCAATTTGTGGTCACCTGAACTGTTGTTACTAATATAGCAATAAATTTCCTTTAGTTATGGTATACCAGCTTATTATTGCCGAACACTTAAAAAAAAGGTATTTAATGAAAAAGTTTATTAATGAAATCTATGTTGAAAATTTTCCCGCTGTTAACATCCGCCGAGCCACGTAGCCTCTATTTTAATATGTTTTGCATAAAAGGAAACACTTGGTGTAGTGCACAGTTGCTTGTATGAGGGGGAGGAGAAAACAAAGAGAGAAGGCAGGGATGTTAACCAGAAATGCGTCTGGTTGGCTATCCTATTCTGGGGAACGGGAAAGAGCTAGGAAATAGTTGCTTGTATGACACCGCACTGGTGGTATATATTGTACTGCCGTTCTGATTCGAAATGTTCGTATCGTCATTTGTCGGGACAAACTTCTTCTGAAAATCAACGCAGCCTATGCAGCAGTTGCTCAGATTGGCATACATATGTGAAGGTTTCTTTCCATTTAGATAGCTCATCCAAACGCCGAGATATAGCATAAAGCGGTAACGCGCATGGATCTTGCGACGGATACGAATGCGAGAACTCCGCGGCGATCCCCTAACCTACTAGCCACTATAATATTCTTGTATAAGTTTTATTCTGTTCTTGAAGCTAAAATTCTATTGATTGATTGATAAAGATAACGAAAAGCTACACTCTCGGTCCTCCTGCTCCTCCTGCTCCGAAGTGTCATCCATAAAATAGCGTTAACTCAATTTCTTCCTGATACAGCAAAATGTAGCGCTTTCGACGTCTGCTAATAGCAAGAGTAGGAATTAGCACTGAGAATGTAGGCGGGTCGACATACACTGGCTACATTACTGAAGCCTATAGTTTTGAAAAAAGTTTATTGCAACGGATCGATACATGTACATAAACTAGATAGATTAGATTAGATTATGGATTTTACGCGCCAAAACCACTTTGTGATTATGAGGCAGGCCGTAGTGCGGGATTCCGGAAATTTGGACCACTTGGGGTTCTTTAACGTGCACCTAAATCTAAGTACACGGGTGTTTTCGCATTTTCACCCATCGAAATACGTAGCAGGCCAACACCACGGCCACTAAGCAACCACGGCGGGTATGAACTGGATAGCTTGTATTAGTACGTATTACGGCAGACCCATTTCTCTTTGTGCAGTAAGAAACAGGCAGTCACACAAACGCTGCCGTACAGTTGGGATGCAATATTGAATGTGTAACGGGACATTCTATAACTAAATAAGCTGGAAGAAGTGACCACACCTGCTAAAGTTCGTAAATTGAGCCGAGCTGTTGGAGGTGACAACTGTCAGTTGCTATTCTACACGGCCTACGTAACCATCCATGTCAGCTGAGTTAATTTTCTTTGGGTTTTTTCCATTATCTTTCACTATCGGAAATTCCAAGTAACAGTTGCCGGACATTTCAATGGCATTGAATGTCTTTTAACGTGGCTGTTCCCTTGCAGACTAGGTCAACCAATCACAGCGGAGTACGCGCGCCACGAGTACAGCTGGGTTCCTTGCACGAACACCAGATGGCGCTCGCCTCGGCGCATCCGAGTCAGCGGCGACGCCGGCCGTGCCGGGGAGTGAGAAAGAAAGATCACGAAAGCTCGCCTCCGTACATCCGCACGGTAATGAGGAAGTAAACGCTTACTGCGGGTAGAATCGACTGGTATTGCGCTACGTACGTATGCTCAAGCTGTCTCTGAAACTATGATGAGGTATAGTGTGCGTGTGTGCGTACGTGCGTGCGTACGTGAGTGTGGGAGTGAGTGAGTGAGTGAGTGAGTGAGTGAGTGAGTGAGTGAGTGAGTGAGTGAGTGAGTGAGTGAGTGAGTGAGTGAGTGAGTGAGTGAGTGAGTGTCCCGACTCCTTATACAGTCACACAAAGCTTCACTGTATATGATTGCAACTCGTTGGAGCTGCCGCATTTTTTTTTATCATGTTACCGCTATAGTTTTCATGTCTAGGGGACAACAACCGCTACAACGTTGAGAAATTAGTTAGCTTGTCAAAGAAAATAATTAGAAATAATTAGAGTTGTATGAGATCTTCCTTTACGCTGCCATTACGTGCTTCTGTCAACTTCGAACGGAAAGCATTCGGTGTAGTTAGTACAATATATTTCATGAGTACTGTCTGCCTTCAGTGCTGAGCACCGACAGGAAACATAAAGTCTGCTTTTTAAAATCACTTGCTTGGTTAGCACCGAGTAGCTATGACATGAGATATCCAGAATATTGGAAACGCACAGCAGTAAGGTCTGGTTACGCAGAAGAACAAATGCTGAAGAACACCATTCTGACATTCCTACTACATATATATATATATATATATATATATATATATATATATATATATATATATATATATATATATATATATATATATATATATATATATATATATATTATAAGAAGCCAACAAACAATGGCAACAAGGAAAACATAGAGGAAATTACTTGTTACTAATTGAATTAAAGAAACGATACCCTAGTGGAAATGAAAGTGCATGAAAAAACAACTTGCCGCAGGTGGGGAACGATGCCTATGCCATGTCTTCGCATTACGCATGCGATGCTCTACCGATTGAGCTACCGCGGCGCCGTTTTTTTTTTTTTTTCATCTACTTTCTTGGGTATTTATGTCTTACTACTACAACTAACCCTGGAAGTGTTAATTAGCCAGCGCCACCCCTCACAAACCTTGGCGGCGGATGTGGCACATCCTTTCTGCCGCAGGCGCCACGAGTACGTGCAAGTAGGTACAAGCACGTGATTTTTTTGCGTGAAGGCAACTGGTAAAAAAATTTGGAGTGGATGGGAAAACGGCGCCGCGGTAGCTCAATTGTTAGAGCAGCGCACGCGTAATGCGAAGACATGGCATAGGCATCGTTCCCCACCTGCGGCAAGTTGTTTTTTCATCCAATTTTTCATCCATTAAGGCATCATTTCTTGAATTCAACTAGTAGCTATAAGTAATTTCCCCTATGTTTTCCTTGGTGTCATTGTTCGTGGGCTTCCTATGATATGATTAATCGGGCCCCTCGGTTAACCCCTTTTCCTTCTCGTATTATATATATATATATATATATATATGCGTGCGTGCGTGCGCGTGCGCGTGTGTGTGTGCGCGCGCGTGTGTGTGTGTGTGTGCGTGTGCGTGTGCGTGTGCGTGTGTGCGTGTGCGTGTGTGCGTGTGCGTGTGCGTGTGTGCGTGTGCGTGTGCGTGTGCGTGTGCGCGTGTGCGTGTGTGTGTGTGTGTGTGTGTGTGTGTGTGTGTGTGTGTGTGTGTCTTGCGGAAATAGAGATCAGGGAAATGTTCTTGTAGTTTGTTTTAGGTCACTGAACAAATGTTACAATAAAGTTGTGTATATCCTTGTGGGTCTGGACTGTTTTGTACCTTTCTTGTGTGAATATACGTGCAGAGTGTACTGCTGATTTTGTTATCGGGTGAGTGAGAGCTGTGGCAAGTTGCCTAACGAGCAGCTTTTTTAGCCCCTTTGTCCAGGACTTTCACATCGAAAAATAAACTATTTGTTTATTTTGACTGTTGCGGAACATCTATATACGTCTCAAACTCCCTAGAAATAGTCATTGAATTGTCAATGTTGTTGGTAATCACCGATTACCTTATTAGCGATCATGCAATAGCGAGAACACCGTGAGTCCTCGAGTCATTTATCGCAAGGCCTGTTATCTGCTGTACGGCACATTTGTGAGCGAGATAGACAGTATAAACGATCAAGAACGGTTAATCCTTCGGATGCACGCCCTCCAGAAGCCACACTGGTCGCGTGACCTCACATCGAAGCAAAACGAGGGCCAAATAAGATGCCACATCGTACGTGTCAATAATTAATGCGACGTGAAGGCTTCACGTGCCTCCCGTCCATAGCTCCTTTCACGAACAGCAAGGCTGCAAAAAACGATGCCGTTCCAGGCAAAGGTAAAGCGGCAGGAAGCCCCTAATCACGACTAAGCTGCACAGGCGTGGCACAAACGGGGGATTTGAGCCGTAGGTGAAACCAGGTGTCGCTTGCAGGACACGATGCAACATGTACGGGTATAAAAAAGACCGACGGGTCAGGGATTATCTGGGGATTACGTGTACCGCTGAGTGGCGGGGAGCTATTGGGGAGCCATAGATGTACGAATATGAAGTCATATTCACCGGATGAAATTTTCTTTGCTGTGACCATCACATTTTGCTGCATACGAAATGCACCGATTCTGTCAGAGGGAGAGTGAGGTTCTTGCACGAAGAGGCAGGCGGGACTGGGGAGACAAACATTTTCCGGGTGGTAGGAGTGCGGGAATATTCGAATTTTGTAACAGAAATCATATCGTCTCTGTGACTGCATTCGTATTCATTTCGAGAAAGTGGTATACAAGATTCTCGAAGATATTTTTAAAAATTACATTGTTTTTTACCGGAGCATGGCTGGTTTGGTTTTAAACAACTCGCGCAGAGGACGACGAATTTCAATTCTCCTTAACAAACCACTTCTCCATAGGAGCCGCGGTGAACATGGTGACACAGCACCACTACATTTATTACAGCTGCTATTGGTGCATGCCCCCGTAAACAGAACGAACAATAAAAAGAAACAAGTGAGACCCACCATCGTGACGCCCGTCACATTACACGGAACATTGTCATCAATAACGGTACACCCAGCACTACAAGTCCTAAAAGTGCCTCCAATAGCATTATTTCGTTGTATACTGTGCTCCTCTAGGTCAGCAATGACATAGAAGGCTATGCGCTGCAGACTATGACATAGAGAAGTAAGATGCGCGTATATCTTACAACCTGCTTTAAGAACAATGAGCTAACTCTTCCTATGGGAAGAGTTACCATTGTCGCCGACCGTCCGCCTTTTCCTCTGGGCTCAGACCCAACTGATTCAAAAAGAAAGAGAAAGGAAAAGAAAGCTGCCAGTATCATAAACCGCAGCCTCCATCAACAACGCATAAAGCCCCTCGCGCACCCAAGAGGATTAAGTGGTGCCACTTCGCATGCGTGCGCACCTACAGTGTGCTTCGCGAGGAAGCGTCGAACCTTCAGCCACCGATTCACCGCTATGGCCGCGGCAGATGCGCTCACCCCACCCACGGTCTGCTGCTGGGGACGTCGGGGGAAATAGGAGCAGCAACCAGGGCGGTACATCTCAACTTATTGTCTATTTGACACGTTCGCTTACAACACCGAGCCAGCCCACGGCGGCTCCCGCCGCTCACTGCCCCCGGCCCCCACTCAACGCCCCACCACACCTCCCCTGAACGACCACCTATATTCGCGGCACCCAGCCGGCGACCGGTCATCCTGGGTATCCGCCGTATTTCGGATACACAGAGATGCGCGCAGCATCACCACCGCGCTGCACGCAACTACATACCCGTTCACCCACTGTGTAACCAGCACAATGCATATGCGGGATGCCGCGGAAAGCGTGCAGCGAGAGCCGACTTTTCTGAGCTGGCGTACGTCACGATTCCCGCTCCCCTTGCTGAAAGGAGCTCGCGTAAAAATATGAGTTTAAAAAAGAAAGCAAGTGGTGGAAGCATTACGCTTCCCCGAGGAATATGTCGATGGCGCGATGGCAGCCGGTGCGCTGTCAACGCCACCGCAGTTTGACTTTCACTGCGGGTATCATGGCTACAGCTATGCCAGTGTCTGTATACCACGCTCGTGCAATAGAGGTTATACCCTTCTAATGGTTACATTGTGATTCGCCCCCAGGCGGGCGAGCTCGTTTGAACAGTCATTGTTGGCGCCCCATACGGGAGTGACTTTCGTAGGGGGACCCTCGTGCCCTGTCGCAGTGCTATCGCCAGGCAGGTCGACCAGAGTCCCTCTGGTCCGTGTCTGTGCAAACGATTACTTTTTTTTTTTTTTTTGCCGAGTACAAACACATTGTGAAAACTTCGAAGTTCGCGGCCGAGTTTAGCTGCAACATCGTTCCCTTGTTATGCGTAGATTACGATTCAGAGAAACATTGGTCGAGTGGCATGATTTACCACGACTACATACGCTTCACGTGTCCAGTGAATACTAGCGCGACACGGCCATTGTGTGAACTTCAACGAAGCAGCTGCCGTATAGCACGCAAAGCCTAATGCCGAACAGCATGGAGGCATGACCTATCGCGTCGCCGATGACTCGAGCACGCGTGTAGATCAAGCAGTCTGCTGCTATTAATAACCAGTTACCTTAGCGAATACGCGCAATTGCAGCACCGTAATTAAGGACATTTGAAAAAGGAAACAGAGTTAGGGAAATAGAGCGAGAGGAAGATGTAAATAAGGCAATACCGGCTGTAACAGTAACACGCCTAAACTTATTTACTGACATGGCAGCACTCTCTGCTCTCATTCTTGAAGTCAGTAATAAAGTCGCGACATGCACGTAATGCCAAGACATAGAAACAAGGAACATCAGACTGCCTAATGAAAGCTATAACCGGCTCTCTTCCGAGCTCGTATATGTGATGCTCCAAGAGGCTGAACAAGACCATTAGAAAAATTCACTAAGCAGTGGTATAGGTCTTGATTTCCTGGGTGAAGTGTACGCTATCCGTATTGGTTGTGGCGACAGCGGTTGTTGTGGTTATGGCAGTGGTTGTGGTGGCTGTAGCGACCGGAGTGTTAAGCCGAGCGATGTCTTGCCATCTTGTTTTTCCCTTTCACGTTTTCAGATTCAGAGAGCTTCCCGAACCACGAGCTGCTCCCGGAATTTACGGCCTCCACTGCGGCAGGTGCCTTTCGTGTTGACACGAGGTATTTATGGCGAGCCGTAAGGACCTTACCGATGGCTCAACCGTTTCACAAGAATGTTTAAGATAGAAAAGAAACGGGGCGCATCTCTGTGGTTCGCTGTGCGCTTTGAAAGCAACCCCGCTGACTTCCCGACGATGCCGCTTTTTCAATGGGCACCCCGCTCTTGTTGAGGCCGTTGAATGCACGAGCAGCATTGAAAGCGGAAACCTTATGGCCGTGGCTTCAGCTCAGGGCGCAAGCGTAACGCGATACGGCTCCACG
Source organism: Dermacentor andersoni (assembly GCF_023375885.2). Taxonomy (NCBI): domain Eukaryota; kingdom Metazoa; phylum Arthropoda; class Arachnida; order Ixodida; family Ixodidae; genus Dermacentor; species Dermacentor andersoni. The sequence goes on along the minus strand of NC_092819.1, from coordinate 46,444,670 downwards.
GAGCGCGCGCTTTTGAAACGCTTTGACGAAAGTGCATCCTAAATCAGCGCGGACGGCCTCTTGATAGGGTATACTCGACGAGCATATAAATTTAGTCACAGCTTTGTTCCCGAGTCCAGTATACATACAGCGAAGCGTTCCCAGAGCTAAAGGATATTTCGTTCATTGAGTGCCTGAAAAGAGTCACAGATATGTGCGGTTAAGGGCTATAAATTACGCGACGACAAAAGTTGAGTATGCGGTGTGAACGTGCTATATGCTGCGCGAAGATTCGAGGACGGTGTGCAGCACTTGGTTGGTTCTAAAGAGGCCAAAGTTCGCTAACATGTTAGTTACTAATAGCAGCAAAAACGAAGCGGGAAATTGTTTTCACTAGAATGAAACACATGGAGGTCAAGACGCTTGTCTAGAACGTACAGCGTGCTGTGCCATACAGACATCAGCAATAACACGCTGTGTAGTAAACCGGCTGGTTGTGACCAAGGACAGCTACGTTTACGAATGCATTAGCTGACCAACAGGGCCAACTGTTGGTCAGCTAATGCTTCAGAAGCTGCTCCGTCAGGAGCGCGTTCTAGGGCTTGACCTCTGTATACATGCAAGACTAGTGTATATGATGTACAGTAAAATGAAAGGTTCAAGAAATTAGCAGGGTCACGCATATTATAGGAAAATCTTAGCACTGACGAAAAGGCAGCTCTTTCTGAAATATTAATAGCTTTTTTTCGATAACAAGTTATTTGTTATGCGACAACACGTTCTTTAAAAAATAATAAAAGGGAAAGAAAGACAGAAATGGCATAAACAGGCTTGCCTGCCTGCGTGCTGCTGTCTGTGGTTATGGAAAGCATGACTAATGAGCAACTTCCTTATTCTTATGTCTGGTTACATATATTTGATGTGTATTTATGGCTTGCAACTTCTTGATCATACAGCTTGCTACAGCTTAATGAATACAGATTTACTTCAAGTAAGCAATCATAACCTTCACAATTAAGTGTGACATTATTTCGTGTGTTTACTGTCTCCACGACATCTGTTGGGAGGATAAATGTGTCAAAGTTAAATAAGAATATGTTATGCTTAGACTTGCTGTCTGACGGCAAGCCAGACGGCAAGCCAGATAGCAAGCCGGACGACCAGTATTTCTTTCTTTCTTATTTAAGCCACGTCAACCGAATATTCCAACACTGGGATACGAAAATCGCTTCAATATAAGTCTGTATATAAACGCAGGTGGTAAAACGATGTGTTTTCGGTGACTTAGAAATTTACAAATAAATTTAGAATTAGCCCGTTGCTTGCAGTAACTCAGTAAATACGGATACTATAACCTTGCAACCATGGGCGCGCCGTCTTCCTGTCATTTAATGGCCAAGAATGAAGCTTCAGTCATGCAGGCGACGTGACCTAGCTGCTTCGTGTCTGCGCAATTTCACGTTTTAATGCCGCCTCACTTACCATATCATCTGCAGGAGCACAGGTTCTGGAAAGAGAAAAACAATACGAAGTAAAAACTACGCAAAACGTGAAGAACAGACTTCGGCACTGTTTCTTCAAGAGTGCCGACTACCGCCAGCGGTACTCCTCTTTTTTTCATTACTTTTTCCTTTCGAGCCAGGGCGAATTGCGGACGGCGTGCCCCATATCGCGTCGGCGAGCCACTTTCCATGCAAGCACGTATATATATATATGTATATATATCACGAGCGTCTCAGGCGACACAGTGCAAGCAAGAGGCCGTTCCCAATTTTCCCGAATCTCGCAGCACGCGGGAGGCATACGAGCAGGAGGGAGGGAGCCGCTGCAGAGACCTCGTTCACCTTTCCATCCTCATCATATGCCAGAGCGAGCTCTTCGCTCCGCTCCGGCGACGCGCAACGGAGATCGCCACCGACGTCGTGTCTGGCGCGCCCCGCGGGAAAGCGGGCGAGGGTGAACAGGGCAACGGCGTAGGGAGGCAGGGTCGCTCTTCGCGACGGCGAGCGAGGTAGGAGGGGAAGCAGAAGTGGCTCTTCGCGCGCCGCTTCCCTAATTGAATCGGCGCCGCCGCCGCCCTCGCGAGGCTTATTTGTTTCCTTTCCTTTCTCGCTTCTCCCGAGGCGACGCGCTTCTCTCGCCCGCGGGACGGACTCGCGCGCGCACTTTTTATCTCCGCCGTTCACGCGTTCGCGCTGGAAGCCACGGCGCAGGCGCGTCTCCGCCCGCGCTGCTCGGTCGGCTGCGCTTGTGACGCGCTCAGCGGAGAGGTCGAGCGCGCGAGAGAGGACTGAGGAGCGCGATATCGCGCGCTGGCCGCCCCATTGCTGCTCCACGAGGACGGCAGAACCGACCGGGGAAATGCTGCGGATTGAGTGTGGCGTCGTTGACGTAATCTCTTCGCTCGAGCTGGCCGCCTAATCGGAAGAGTCGCTGTGCGTCGCAGGGTATCGATGCATATCGACGCAGCCCGCGAGCGGCAGGATATTGGAAGGATTGCAGACGACATAGGCTCGATATGGGAATAATTTATACGAGAAGGTAGCGGGTGATACCAAGGGAAGCACGTGATAACGGGTCTGTTTGACGTGAGGTAAAATAGAAAAAAGAGTAAATGTGGCCCCTCGAGACTGCACCTCCGATATAGCCTGCTCCCTGCGTCAATCTACAATACCAACCGTGTTGATACGAGATTATATCTGTGCTCCGCTTTGCGACTGTAATAATAGCGGTAATAGCGCTTACAACGGTGGTGGGTGTGGAATATCTGATGGAATCAGACTGCCGACAAGAGAGTACACAAAATTGGAGCTCAAGTCAGCAACAAAAGCACGTTAAAGAAAACAACAGCGCAGAATAGTAAAGGTGCTCAAGGAATGGACATGTTATAGCGCGCCGCAGATAACTTTGGCTAAGCTGTTCCAAGAAAGAAAGTAAGAAAACACGGTTTAATATGCACTTGAAGAGTCTATGGTGTTCCTCTGGCGTCAGAACACCATAGGTATTAAAATCGTATCTTGCACCACGTTATATTTAACTTTCTTTTTCTTATAACCGATTGGCTTACATAAGCTGGAGCACCCCATATATAGGATGTTAATGTCTTAATCATATCAATGTACTTTCACTCTGCGGGCCACTAGTAAACGAAAAAGCACGAGGCTTCATTGTTAAACACCACCCAAGCCGTGGCGGCACACTTGTTTTCACATCAACGAGTTTGGCTGCTTGAGGACGCTGTGCAACAATCTATACTCAAGGGTCCTTTTAGCATTCATGGAAGGAACGTTGCCAGAGGTGTGAACAGTAAATAATTCATAACTAATTATGTACAATTAGTATCTAAGCAAATACTATTACACAAACTGTGATAACTCAAAGACGAGTGAAGGAAGGAAGGAAGGAGAAAGTGGAGAAGGAGAGGGAGGGAGGTTAACCAGTGTAGCTCAACTGGTTTGCTACCCTACACATGGGAGCGGGATGGGGTGATTAAAGATGGGGAGGAGAGAGAGAGGGAGCACATAGCACAGCACAGACATCGTCAATTACAGTCCGTCACTCTTGCGTGGTACGTGACATCACTGTCACAGTCGCTTGTCCAAGCCTGTCTCTTTCAAAAACCGAAGTAGTCCCTTCGTCGCTTTCAGTTGCGATGTCTTCTATCGGCGACATGTGGAAATCGTTTCAACTGACAATGGTCTATTGTCAAGGTGCGCCAGAACGGCCGCCAGGGACTGTCTCTGAACAATATATTCAGGACTGTCGCACAGAATGTGTTCTAGCGTCTCTTTGCAAAGACAGGCAATGCAGAGAGCGTTGTCGGTCATTCCAATGCGAAATTAGTAAGATTTCGTGAATGCCACCCCTAGCCATAAGCGATAAAGCAGAGTGGTCTCTCTTCGGCGGAGTCCAGTTGGCATACAGAGATGCATCAAAGAGAGCAGGTGGTATTGACGATTGCTCCGGTTGGTCTGGCTGCTTGGTGTGCACCATAAAGAGAGCGTGATCTCCTGTGCAAACACTCGAAGTCTGCTGGCTGCATCGGGCCGGTGAAAGTGGTATGGCCTCTTCCTGTGTGTCTTCAAGAGCTGCCCGAGTGGCATTATCGGCGTCTTCGTTTCCTATGACGCCGCAGTGACTTGGCAGCCACTGAAACGTCACGCTGTGTCCTTTCTCATGTGATGTATGGAGCAGGCATCTAATAACGAATACGAGCTGTTCGTATGGCCCGTGACGCAGAGCTGATAGCACAGATTGTAGGACTGCCTTTGAGTGAAGGACTGCAATTGCGCAAAGGGCCTCTGAGAAGGCCAGCAAATGCTCACAATAAGTCAGAAACACGCAGGCTTTTCTGTGTATTTCTTTTAGGTGGCTATTGTATAGTCGGCGCGATTAACAGCAACGGCTGGTACGACAAGGCGCAATCCAGCGAATAAACTTGGAATCACGGACGTGTAAAAAAAAAAGGAGAGAGAGAGAGAGAGAGAGAGAGAGAGAGAGGGGGGGAAACAGGCATGCGGTTGCGTAATGTGTAACAGTGAAATTTTACCATTCGTTGAAGCCACAACTTTCGGTACACCCGAAACACAACGATGAAGCGCGCTCCTCCTAATAACGAGAAAGAGCAAAACGACAACACGAGGAGAGGCAATCGAGGAAATAACGTAAACTAATGTAGCAGACAAGGACGAAAAGTCAAATACAAGAGCGAGCGAACATGGAGCGATCACGGAAGAGGCGCGTTGCGGAGAAGACGAGGTTGCGAACGGATACAACACGCAGCCGGGGGTACATAGGGGCGGGATTTGCGTTGACCCCGCAGGCGTCCCCCTTGCTCCTTTATTCTTCCTCCCTCTTTCCCCACGATAGCGTACGCGCGGCCTCATGTGCGGCGTGCTGTTGGGGGGGTCTCGCATGCCGCAGCAAATAAGCACGCAGGCGCTGTCTACTACCACACAGCTGCACTGCTTCGATTGCGCGCCCGCCACAGCCTCTGTCAGCGCATCAAGCTGGAGGTCCGAGATAGTTCCAGCCGACGTACGCAGGCATCGTTTCCCCAGTGTTCGGTACTCGACTCGACCTGTGCGCACCTTCGTCTTACGCCGGCGCTTCTCGAGAGGCCAAGTTAAGCACAGCCTGGCAGATTTCGAGAACGAAGTCGTTACTCGCGATAGCGAGCTGGTGGGAGTTCGCTGCATCGGCGAACGCCGCGCGACTGTGCGCGCGGCAATCGTGCAATTTCTTTTCTTGTTATTGCACTTTCCTGCAGAAAAACCTAGGCATGTGTTCCCCTCTTACGCTAGGAACGTTCGAAAGTGGAAATCGTGCCCAATCCTGACGCTGGACGCAGTGGCGAAGGCAGCCAGCCAACGGCAGAGAGCCCTTTACGGACGTAAACCTTAGTGATCGAATTCGGCGCTTGGTCACTCAAGTGCACTGTTTAGGCAGGCTCTGAGGTTTCTAAATAATTGAACCAGCCGGCACCTTACAGCGCGAGACAGTTTAACATTCCAGGTTCAGCCAAGGTTAATGACGGGAAAAATGAGGCAACACAAACGGTTATATTAACCAAACTATACATTAATGTTTCTCATGTGTGCACGAAAAATGAATTCGAATTCAACTTATGGGACTTAATGTTCCAGTGAGAGACGCCGTGCTGGGGGACTTTCAGATTAATTTCGAAAGCATGGGGCTCTTTAAGCACACTAACTTCATTTTTTTATTCCGCCGCCATAGTAACGCAGCTGCTGCGGGCGGTATAGTGCAACCCGCGACCTGCGTGGTGCCTAAGCAAAGAACACCAAAGGCGCTGAGGCAATGCGGCAGGTCGCTCGAAAGATCAGATTTTCGTACTCGACTTTCGTGTTTGGCAGTCTCAACTACACAGGAGGAAAACCCATGGCTTAGCCTCCCTGCAACCGCCTAGTCTGATTATTAGATGGAGGAACAGACCGTTACTATGCGTCCGCGACATCGCAAGTATTCCTTATGAATCGCAGGCGCACGAATTCGGCAGGCCCTCCGTGGTGCGGTCAGCGGAAACAGCGTCTCCATACGATTAAAAGGCGTACTTACTACTCCCAGCCCAGCCCCAAGTCCCGCGAGAGAAGGCAAGAGAAGCAGGGAAGGGGAGAAAAAGGAGAGTAGGGAGGCTCCAAAACATCTAGACGCCTGTCAGCATCACAATGCCGGCGAGGTCTCTTTCTTCCATTTACGACTCTGGTTTTTACGACTGAGTCGGCCATGAATACTCAATGAGCCAAAAAAAGACCACCACGGTAGTGCACCAAGCTGGGAAGGTTATAGATATCATGCAATGTGGCACTGTCACTCACCAATATTAATCGCTGTCGCGAGGCTTTGTGTGGTCTGGAGAAGCGCCTATACGCTCGATTCGTGTGCCGCTCGTAAAATCGGGGTCTATAGCGAAGAACCTGTATAACGAAATTGTCCCCCCGGGGTCGCTGGTCGTTTGACGTCTGTGTTAAGTGAGCGAGACAATAACACGTGTCTTACCATGTCTCTGAGTGAATGCAGCGACATGGCGGCACCGCGGACGTGAGTTTATGCACATTTTCTTTAAAAGTCACTACAGAGTTATTATTTACAGGAGTTGCAACAATGACGATTCAGCCAGAGTGGAATGGTGGGCTGTAAATTAATAATGCGTGAACATCGTCCTTGTGGCTTCAATCGCATTTGTGACTCCGCAAATTGCTGATTTTCAGCGATACAGTTAGTTTTACATGCAGTGTCTGAACGGTAGCTGACCGATCACAGAACCAGAGTTCCCTCTATAGTCGGATACAACTCAAGTCTGCAGCGAAGCCCCGCCCTCGCCCTCATAACCGCCAGCCACTGTATCGCCGCAAGGCTGCAAATAGTTCGTACTTCAAACTTTCCCTGTTTCCTAAATAAGGCGGTAACCACCAAAATAAAATTATAAGCGCGTAATTTTATACGTATTCACGCGTCTATTATAGTGGAATGGTGAAAGCCGAAGTCTTTATTAAACTGAAATAAAACGCTTGCTTCGCTGCAACTGACAGTTTCATTTCAGTTGGCATTGAAGTTTCATGAGTAAAGCGGACTCAGCAGTGAAATGAACTGTACCGTGAAGTTTTGAAGAATGAAATGCTCAGACTCCATACACTTTGTCGATGTCTGTTGCACACCTCATCGCTTCCGGTGATGAAAAGACTCTTCAAGGACAGCAGACGCTCCGGAGATATCAAGTACGACGCCATTTTGAAAACGTCACATGACGACGACTTCGTTTGCTTCTGTGATTGGTTAGCAGAGTAACACAACCCCGCGCAGTACGTGTGCCTTGGTTGCCAACTGCTGTTTTTTTAAGTTGTATCCTACTATAGTAACTATATTGTTGGATACTTTGTGCTTATCTGTCCTGCAAGCTCATGGGCGATTTCGCCAGAAGCGGAGAGATGCCAGTGGCTGACGCTGGTAACATAAGTTCTCAGTTTTTGTCTTCTTTCTCCTTTTATTCCCTTTACCCCTTTTCCCAGCCCAGGGTAGCCAGCCGGTACTTACACTGGCTAACCTCCCTGTCTTTCCTCACCTTCTCTCTCTCTCTCTCTCTCTCTCTCTCTCTATATATATATATATATATATATATATATATATATATATATATAAAGTACTTAAAATAAATGTGTCTTCATCCATGTAGCGTTGTGGACACCGTAGAAACAGATCTATACTCTCATGGCTTGTTTCCAAGTTTTTTTGGCGCGCTAACTTAGCCCAAACGTTTTCAATGGTCATAACGCGCCACTTTTAGCGGTGGCGTCAGAATTTCTGTGACAGCGAACCAGAAGTACGAGGTGCTACCTAAAAGTTCCGGGAATTCAGTCGTAAAAAAAGAAATGTGTTCACCACAACAGTTAATCAGCATATCTTCCTCAAAGGAGTCCCCTTGAGCATGTTTACACACCGATCCCAGCGTTTCTGCCACAATTCCATGCATTCGTGGAACTCTACAGGCGACAGTGTGTTGAGGACTGCGTGCGATTCCGACTGGATTTCTTCAACATTGTGAAACGTACGTCCTTTCCGCCTCAACTTCAACTTTGAACACAAGGAAAAGTCACAAGGGGCGGGGTCAGGAGGTGCGGAAGTACCGTAATTTGTTTGGAAGTCAGGAATTGTCGAACAACGAGCGGTGTTGAGCGGGCACGTTGTCTTGACGGACGTTTGCAACTACTCCGGACGTTTGCAACGAATGCTATCTCTTATGCGCCTCAAAACGTCACTGTAAAGCTCGCTATTCCCGGTTTGTCCAGGAGGTACGAATTCCTTGTGGACCATTCCGTGTAGGTAAAAAAAAAAAGAGCATGGACTTCACATCGCCACGAACTTGACGTGCCTCTTTCGGCCGCGGGGAATTAGGCGACTTCCACAGTGACGACTGCTCTTTGGTTTCCGGGTCGTAGCCATAAACCCATGTCTCATCGCCGGTTATTATAGCGGACAGGAATCCGGATCTGCCTGACTTGTTGCTTCAGTTCCGCACGGACAGAAACACGGTGCAGCGTCTGTGCGTCGCTGAGCTGTCCTGGCACGAATTTTGCAGCAATGCGCCTCATAATCAAAACATCCGACAAAATCAGCTGAACTGCGCCGTACGATTGTCCTACAATGTCGCAGACCTCCTTTATAGATAGCCTGCGATTTCCAAAGATAGCCTTACGAACTTCCACTATCGTTTCCAGGGTTGTGCTCGTTGATGGGCGTCCAGAACGTCCATCATCACCAACACATATTCGACTTTCTTTGAAACCATTATGCCATAAAAACTTCCTACTTGGCTCATGGCGTCGACTCCAAAAGCGTCCTCTAGCATATGATGAGTCTCTACCGCAGTTTTGCCAAGTTTAAAACAAAACTTGATGCAAATCCTTTGCTCCTTAAAGTCTGCCATATTGGTTGCTAACAAATGCGCCAAATCAGTGAAACATTGCGTTGCAAACCAACACTTCGCAAAACAATGCTTCTTCTTAGATACATGCCGTTCAGCACACTGATCCGCAAGGCATACTGCTAGCTGCATCTAGTGGTGGACATGTGTACCACACTCAGTTTGCCCACGCTTTTCAAATTTTCCGAACTTTTTGGTAGCACCTCGTATGTTCCCCATTCACCATATCGAAGTCGTTGACCACGAGAGAGCGTTCAGAGAGCAACATTAGAGAGGGAAAGTAAATACGGCCTAATGTCATCGTTATGATCTTGACTTTTCATCCTCTTCTGCACTTCGGATCCTTGAATTGAACTTCGCTCCGTTCACGTCGCCGCATAGCATCGTTAGATTTCTTGCACAGCATCGTCAATTCTTCCGTTAGACTTTCAAAATATAACTGCACTAATCTCGCGCAAGAGTCATCGGCAAGACGGCATCACAAGTTAAACTTCATGCCCTACTTTGCACGCACTAATATGTTTAAATTCAACTTTTTCCCTCGTTCAATAGAAAACTGGAATGCCTTACCTGGGTTTGTTCGCTCATGCCCATGCTAAAGTTTTGTATCTGCCATCCAATATGTATGGTCTGAACACATCACCCTCATCGTTGTATCGTACTTTGCGGTGTATAATTTCCCTCTGTTAACCCACTTCTGCTATAGCACTTATTGCGCTGCAGTATGTACAAGCAAATAAATAAATAAATAAATAAATAAAAAACTAGTAAAATGCAATTGGAGGTTTGGTAGGGAGACGAAAAAAGGGAGACGTAAAAGTAGGGAGACGAAAAACAACGGAGGCGTTGTGGTCGCGCGCAGACAACACACACACACAGACAACACACACACAACACAACACACACACACACACACACACACACACACACACACACACACACACACACACACACACACACACACACACACACACACACACACACACACACACACACACACACACACACGCGCGCGCATGCGCACGCACACACACACAGACAACACACACACACACACACACACACACACACACACACAAACACACACACACACGCGCGCATGCGCACGCACACACACACACAGACAACACACACACACACACACACACACACACACACACACACACACACACACACACACACACACACACACACACACACACACACATAGGCAGGACATTAGGCAAAATAAAAACTTGAAGGTGCTTGTAGGCACCGTTTCAAAGGCAACGCTCATAGCATCCATCTACCCGTCGGTCCGTCCGTCCGTCCGTCCGTACATCCATCCATCCATCCATCCATCCATCCATCCATCCATCCATCCATCCATCCATCCATCCATCCATCCATCCATCCATCCATCCGTCCATCCATCCATCCATCCGTCCATCCGTCCATCCGTCTATCCGTCCATCCGTCTATCCGTCCATCCGTCCATCCGTCCGTCCATCCGTCCGTCCATCCGTCCATCCGTCCGTCCATCCGTCCGTCCATCCGTCCATCCGTCCATCCGTCCGTCCGTCCGTCCGTCCGTCCATCCATCCATCCATCCATCCATCCATCCATCCATCCATCCATCCATCCATCCATCCATCCATCCATCCATCCATCCATCCGCAACTCTCCTATTGATGCAGCAATTGATGGTATACCCTCTAATATAGCGCTTTATTATAATGCCCGTAAGATCACACAGTTTCCTGTAAGAGCACCAAATAATCTAAACGAGGCCCGTTTTGGGTACACATTTCTTACGTTAATGTTGCTCGTAAGAACGAAAGTCGGGCGTTCACGGTGGCGAACGTATCCGATTAGCAAACAGTTCTTGTGAAAGAAAAGACTTCTCACTTCGGACCCAGATGCACCACAGAAATAATTCATAATTTTCCAAATGCCAAATGCGTAGCACCGGTACTGAAAGACTGAACGATGTGCGTAGAATACCGCACTTTGCTTGAAGGCATCGTTCACCTGTGGGATATACAGGGTGAGTTTACGTACTTCAGAACGACAGCAGTCACCGGACACATTTGATGTGCTCTGTCGCACACGATCTCAACGCACTGATTCTTGCATAACGTCTGTAAAGTTAACACACAAGCTTCTTTTTGCTCGACACAGTGTAAACGTTAGAAAACCTATCAGCATTCGCGGTGGCGCAGTGGGTAGACGGTGGTCGTTGAACGCAAGGTTCCGGGTTCGAGTCCCGTCCACGGCCACCACATTCCGATGGGTGCGGGAAGCCTTGAGACGTTAGACCACGTCTATCACTCAGTCAACAACAACCATTTCTTCATGGCTATTGCACTGTACACAAACTAACAAATAACGTTTCAACCGGAGGACCATGAAGCCGTTTCAAGATGCGCAGCTGTTTTTCATTGACTTCTGTGTCTGAACTCTTCTGCATGCACACACGCACACGTCACTGTACGTTGCCTCCGATGTATTCAAACATCTGCGGCGCTTTTCCCCCACAAACAGTTGCTTCCTTCAAAATTTTTCGTTCTTACGGTGCGCTGTGCACTCTCCGTGGTCGCTTACGCCGTCTCGGAAATTTCTAAATGTGCACGAGGCTCCCCGAACTGTCATTATGCAAATGTACCGGTCCGCGCAGGCCTTCACTGCTTCGCGTGCATCTTCGACGCGAGCAACGGAAGCGGAACGTGACAGCATACCCTGTTACATTGCGTGCGTCACGTGATTCGGATTGTTCGATCCTATCTTCGAATCAGCAAGCGCAGTGCAGCGCCAGTGTCACTGTCTGTGCCAGTGTATTGTGAACCGCAGTGGGGCGGAGAGTAAATGTCATGCGTAAATAAACACAGATGTACCAAAAGAGAACACCTTGCAAATGGCCTTACGATTCTGTTCAATACACAATTAGTATTCTTATAGCTTATAGCTTGCTTTCTTTTCTATCAGCTCTCGACATGATAGAGTCAGGAAAGCGGCGTCAATACTATACGTACGAGTAGACGCTGTCTTGTTTTTATGCATGACGCATCCGAAATATCGCACGATCAGTGCGCGTTAAGTAAAACTGATTTTCACTCTCAACAAACGTTACTACTTAATGAAAGCCATGATGTGCGCGTGATCGGATTTAATTATTTACAATTTTAACTCTTGTATCTTCGTTAAAAGACTTCCAAAAAGGTAATATTTTTTCTCGAATATTTGGTGTAATCACTGGCGCTGACCGCCGAGAACCTTTATAACTGCTATCCTAAAATGACACTGTTATAAGGGAAACAAACAAATGTAGTGGCTTTGGTGAACGCGTCTGGATACGTCCGGACGTGTTCGATGGAAGGGCTAGAGAACAATAGACGCTTCATCTCCATTAATGATCACTGGACCGGTGTAACGTAACGATTGTATTAGCTCGATTCTATTCATTTCTTATCAAAACCTGTCTTATAATATTGTCATCCACCGGTCATGACCCGCCGATTGTTGTCATAGGCGTTACACCGCGACTAAGCACTGAAAGGAAAAGAACTGGAATAGTAGTAGTATAAAAAACGTCTTTATGGAGCAATGGATACAAGGGCGCGCCCTCCGTCATTAGGTTATACCGTCCATGGCCATGGCCTCATACAGAGTGATTGATCAATTCACAGAAATTTAACGTCCCAAAGCGCCACCGGGACTTTGAGAGACGCTGTAGTGGGCCAAGGGCTCCGAATTAATTTTTACGATTAGGAGTCCTTTAACGTGCCCCTAAATTTAAGTACACGATTGCTTCTTCATTACTGCCACCTCCCCCTTCTTCGCCCCATCTAAATGCGGTCGCCGCAGCAGGGAACCGAGCCGACGACCTCATGCTGGGCAGCAGAACGCTACAGCCATGGAAATATATGTCGCGGTGGGTAATCACACCGAATGGTAGTCCGTTTCACCTATCGAGTGGATTGACTCTTCATTTCAGGTGGGCTCTCTCTTGGGGATTCAAGGTATGCAGGTTTGTCTCAAGCCTAATAATTCGCTTTGTGGCACAACGTTGCACAGTGTCTCAAAAACGTGCGCGTGTGTGTTATTAAGGAGTGGCGTAAGGAGGCAGGGTAACGGGTGAATGATGGTTGCGGGCGTTGATTTTTAAATCACTTTTTGCCTTAAAGTAAATACTTTCATGGCATGCCGAGTTCAACGGAACTGAGTGGCAAACATCTTGAAGTGCGAGATAAGTTCTTGGCGATCCCTCCCTCCAACTTCGCTGTTGAAAGCTCATTCGGCGTGTTTCGTTGTTATCTTCATTTATGGGCCGCTTTATCCTCTCTTTCGTAATCACTGTGATCCATTTATCCACTAGCCAACATTTACCCCGAATATTCATTGTTATTTCGGGCTCGTAAGAGAACAAGGCACCCAATACGGTAAGGAACGGTTTGCTTGCGTACCCCGAAATCACAGGTGAAATTGAAGTTTCTTTACGCATTTCTTTTGGTTTGCTTAAACTCAAGGTCCAGGGAGTCTCGTAAGCACAAGCCTGCAACCAACACTTTTCACTTTTTGTCGAGAGCCGTGTCATTTCCTGACCCTGAGCTTCTATGTAGCCTCAACGACCCTCAAACCATCTCTCTCTCCGGTTTCCTTTCCGGCTTCAAGTCACCGACTATAACGGTCTTTCAGCTGCGCTCCCGCTTTCCTTCAATCACGGCGGGGCAGGCGGCGGCAGCAATACACGCGCGAAGCGCCACGAACTCATATTTACGGGAGGGACCTCCATCAGTCGTTACGCGAACCGAGCGCGCGCGCGTTGTAAAGGAAACGTCGGTGACCATAAACGGGGCCAAGCGAAAGGCTGGCAAAAGGCACAGAGGAACGGGAGGAGAAAGAGAGAGAGAGTGAGTGGGCCCGAAGTGCGTGCCGCACAACACTCGAAGGATTCTTCGTCCGAAGGCGCGATCGGCCCGGGGCGCTCATGCGAGTCGACGCCGCGGGCCGTCGCCGACCAAGGTGCGTGAGCTGCAGGCGGCGCACAACTCGGCGGCGCTTTTGTCGACGCGGGCTTTTTCGCGAAGCACCTGGACGGCTCGAGTGAGGAACGCCGCGCGGACGCCGCTACTAATTTGCCGGCTCAGCGGCGCGATGGCGGTGGGTGGCTTGTCTACCCATCTGGAAACATCACCACCCCCGCGGGCACGGCCCTGCGGCGGGCAGCCGTTGGGCTCGGCGCTTGCGCGGGCCCGTAAGCCGCGTCAGCGTGTTGAGCGCTATATGTGTGTAGCGCGCGAGTACATAGGGTCGTGGGGCGCGATGTTCGAGCGCCGGACTGGTGCGCAGCTGAGTGGCTCAACTGGCTTCGTATGTGCTTCCCTTGCAGTGGTTGCGTGCGCTTTGCGGTCGCTTGACGTGGCCAGGATATGGGCACGGTTTGGGGACGATTGTCCGCACGGGTATTCGTGTGCACAGACGGCAGGATGCGATTGGGAGTGCAAGTCTACAGGCTTACAGAGTATCTGATACACCGTGCCCAGTGCCGTTTTCGAGACGCCGCGGTGCACAAGTCTCGCGAACGGTTCTATAGTCGTCCGCAGCACACAGAGTCGAATGTGCCTCGAGTGCCTAATCGGAGCTTGTGTTTTCGACTTGTTATCTGTTGTTCATAGCTCACTGCTGCCCACCGTACAATATATGCGCACGTCCTAAGGGAAACTGATATAGCGGCGTCATTTGACAGCTTTAGCGGTGAGCTTCGCCCTTTCGGCGTCACCAAAGTACGTTGTATACAAATTGATGCATTGTGCACTGAATGCGTCTTCCGCTGGCACAATCACTACAGCACAGTGGTCGATGGAATTTTTTTTTTTATTTTGCAGTCATTCTCAGCGCAGCGTTCAGGTAACAATCATGACACATGTAACTTAAATGAGAAGGTGCCTACCAAAGCAGAGACGCGCATCCGCACCCGGAAACCCTGCATGGCCGGGAGGATGCGACTGTTCCTCACAGGGTAACCACAGTATGTGATTTCAAGGGCAACAGTCGCAACCATCACTGGACTCCGATGAAGGGTGCAGTAAGATTAAAGATCAGCTAAACACAAATCAGCAAGAGGTCAAAGAAGACATTAATCAACACGAAAAGGTGCTGGCCTTAGTAGATGAAATGGCAATACAATATCGAGGAGGGCTTCAACACCAGGAAGCTGAGGGAAAAAGCTAAAGAAATGATAGGACGCAGACGGAAAGTAAAAAAAAAAAAGCTTGTGAACAGTATAGAAATCAAGCTTAAATGAATGAATAACTTCGCGTGCACCTTCAAACAGCAGCAACTGACATTTCAGTAACCTCATCTATAGGCGGTGCATAAGAGAAACACACCTATAAAAGAGCCAAAGTTGTTCTCTGAAGCACAAAATTTTCTTATCTCGTAAGTACATGTAGATTGAGCGTTGATGAGCAGCACAGCCAAAGCTATATCAGTGCAAGCAGCTTGCGGAGGGAACCTTCTCGCAACCGGCCGCTGTACAAACCGTGAGCAACGTTTATAGACGTAAAGCCGACTGCAGGTGCGGCCGGTGAGCGCGTGCTGTCCACACGTGGGGCGCGTGCCTGCGCATGCGCTCCTCGCGTGGCCGCCCTGCCCGGGGTCACGGCCCACTGACCCCCGAGGGTCAGCCGCGGAGCCATCCCACAGCGGACGCGCGGGACACATTACGCACGCCCGCCTGAGCACGCGAGCCAAAGGCACACGCACGCATGTTGGCCGCGCGCTCTCAGGTGTGCATTGCGCGCGCTGCATGCAGTGTTGTGCGCGGTTGCTGAAACGGGACGGACGTGCTTACATAAATTGTGCAGTTCTTCGTCGAGACGGTCTGGGAGGCGCCGTCATATGGTACGCGATCTAGCGATGAGTAGCTTACGCGGCGCCTTGTTATCAGTTGCGTTTCCTCGGGGCACGTGGCTCTGTATGTCCTTTACGTAAAGCACGAGTATTTGAACGTTCTCCGCGCTTAGTGGCTATGGTGTTGGGCTGCTGAGCACGAGGTCGCGGGCTCGCATCCCGGACACGGCGGCCGCATTTCGATGCGGGCGAAATTCGAAAACACCCGTGTACTTAGGTTTAGGTGCACGTTAAAGAACCCCACATGGTCCAAATTAATCCGGAGTCCCCCACTACGGCGTGCCTCATAATCAGAACGTGGTTTTGGCACGTACAGCCCATGATTTAGTTGATTAACCTACGAAACTTAGCGCGCGCGCACACACACACACGCACACAGGCGCGCACACACGCACACACGCACACACACACACACACACACACACACGCACGCACACACACACACAGCCCGTGTGTTTGACACTAAATAAGGATCGACAGAATTAACGCTTGTGGAGCTTTTGCCCAAAAGCAAGGAATGAAAATGTGCCGTCAGAACCAGATACAGCAATACCACAGACACAAATCTCGGCTCAGATATGGCTTCCCCATTCGCGTTTCGAGCATCCCAGCCTAAGCGCACCGCTACTCCACGTGGCACGCGGCCATCCTCCATGGCTTGAAACCAACGTCCCGAAACCGGGAACTTTACATGTGGGCACGCAGCCGAACGATAAAGCAAACGACGAAAAACGGAACGCAGGTGAGCTGAATTATAGCCAACAATCTGCGCAGAGGGCCCCCTTTGCGACGTAAGGCACCCGTCGGTTCCCTCTTAATCTCTTGCGCATGCCTTCTCCCCCGAACGCCCTTGCGCCGCCCAGGTGTAACAAAGGGACAACGCGAGGTAATTACACGGGTCGTGCTCTGCTGCCTGCGTGCGGTGTACATACAGCGCGCCTCGGGGTCAATTCTTTTAACGGCTGATGCTCGTCCGAAAAAGGGAGCGGCTGGGGCTAGAGAAGCCGGCGGAGTTTTGTGAACAACTGCTTGTGACCGCATCAGCTGCGGCTGTTTTCGACGGCGCTGACTAAATGATTGTTCACCGCCAGGGGGCGAGGAGGGACGCTGTTGACTATGCCACGCAATCGTCGATTAAGCGCGACGACCTGTGGTTTCTGGGCGCTTTATTCGTACCAAAACCCCTCCCTTCCCCCCCCCCCCACCCCTAATAAAAAAGAAAAGATGAGAAGAAAACTGAGACGCGAAAAAGATATTAAAGGATGTTGGGCAATCGCTGATGCATAATTTTCGGGTTCCGATTATTATTACGTCGACCACTTGAGACTATTTGGTCGCAGCTTGGTGTTTCAAGAGTGCCGTGAAAGAAGCTCTGACGTAAGCTGTCAGAAAATCAATTTGATGTGACATCCAAATAATGGCGGCACGGGAGCTCACACACGCGCTTCTTACAAGATTAATGCGCCGTTTCAATTAGTTTACGGCTAAAATCAGCTGATGGCGGGAGGTGCTCCTCCCAGACGAACCATTTTCCTCGCAGCCACTCACTCACTCACTCACTCACTCACTCACTCACTCACTCACTCACTCACTCACTCACTCACTCACTCACTCACCAGCCAGCCAGCCAGTCAGTCAGTCATGGTGTTGCTGTGCTAAGCACGAGGTCGTGAGATCGAATCCCGGCCACGGCGGCCGCATTTCAGTGGGGGCGAAATGCGAAAACAAAGTCAGTCAGTCATGGGTGTTCCGCTGCTAAGCACGAGGTCGCGGGATCGAATCCCGGCCACGGCGGCCGAATTTAGGTGGGGGCGAAATGCAAAAGCAGCCGCGTACTTAAATTTAGGTGCACGTTAAAGAACCCCAGGTGGTCCAAATTTGCGGTGTCCCCAACTACGGCGCGCCTCATAATCAGAAAGTGGTTTTGGCACGTAAAACCCCATAGTTTTTTAGTCAGACAGTCAGTCAGTGCTAGATGCAATCATTATATATACGACAAATAACGACACAATAAAATACAAGTTTAGAAGTCCTAATACGTATCCTGCGGCTTTCACCAACATGTTTTTATTTCTCTCTCTCTTCAGTTTAGAAAAAAAAAAACGCAGTTCAATTCGTTCGCACCCCGCGTGCCTGCGCTCTCGCCCGCGGTGCTTCTCTTCTGTTGACCCACATCTGAGAGGCGGACCCCCCGTTGACGGGCTGTCGATTTTCCATCGCGGAGGCGAGGCCGCTTGCGCCGTGCACCTGCCCGCACAACGTAATGGTTCGATTAAAGCCTACCTCGAAGCCGCCGCCGACGCACGCAACCCGTTCCGAAATTGAAGTGCGATTTAGTATTGCGCCCCAGGCGCGCGTGCGCTATAGTTCCTGCGCCGGTTTTACACCCGCCATCAGCGGCTTTACACAACCCCCCTCTCAGCGCCCCCCCCCCCCGTACCCTTTTTTAATTTTTCGAGTGTGCCTCTCTTTCTGCTTTATTCATCTGCATCGGTGTGACTTACTTGGTACACTTCTAGTTCGTTTTTCTTTTTGCGTGTAGCCTTCTAAAATCTGCTTCTATCACGTTAGCACGACACACGGCTTGCGCTGTTTTTACATTCGGTGACGACATCGACAGTCAGCCTTGGGAGTGCATCTCATGCTAGAACACAGTAACTGTGCTGTTGGCCGCTAGGAAAGTGCCGGAGAGAAATGGGTGCCTCAAATAAGCACGCTACTTTATTCTTTTCTCTCGAAGTGAAGAGGGAGAGAGAAAGAAAGGACGCAAGGAAAGGCATGGAGGTTAACCAGAGGTGTATAGTTCTATTTGGCTACCCTGCGCGGTGGGGAGGGAGTAGGGGGATAAAAAGAGAGCGGAAGGGCGACAGAGAGAGAAAGAGAGACGTGAAAAATTATGAAAAACTGCACGGGGATGTATGAAAGACTAATAAACATCTTGATCAGGCGCCTTGATCGGATTTCTACCCCCCCCCCCCCCCTTTTGCACAGTAGCAAATCGGACAGTTATCCGCTACACCTTTCATCTTGGTTTCTCTGTCTTCTCTAAGTGAAATAACAATAAAAAAACACGGATTTACCCAAATAACAATCCGCCAACACTGTCAAGGACACCATACGTTTACCGTCTTTCACTCCTCATGACCACGTCCTGTAACTATACCGCAGTGTAGTTCTAAAGGAACGCTCAGTATCTGCAGCGCCCTCGTCCAACCATCTTATTAACAACATTTCTTTTTCTCTTGTCACGCTGTCAATATATCCTGACCTATAGTCCTCACCGAGGCATCATGCATTCCAACACGCATGGTGACGTGTGGCTGCCCTATAACATGACGTGTTATTTCCAGCAGCAAAAACGAGAGCTGGAGAAGCAGGCTACGTACAGGACACGCTGCTAAAGAATAAACGCTTCTAACATTACGTTTATTCAGCGATCGACAAAAAGAGCTATCAACAGAGCAGAGAAAATAAGTGCACAAGCAAGACAACAAACACAATGTCACCTTTTCCACGCACGCTATCGGGGAGAGGAAATGAAGTGTTCAAACGCGGCCGCTTAACCTTAAAGAGGCCATTAACACCTTTCGATGCCACCGCCAATTACGTGTCTAGCGAAAGAAAGGCACGAAGGGGCGTTGCGGCAGGAGAGAGGGGGGGAGGGGGGGAGTTGAAGAACCGGTGTTCCTCGGGAACCATTAGCTAATTACAGCCCCGTGCCTGCATCGGCCCCGTCCTGTGCACCCCGCCCCGAAATCCTCCCCACGCTCGCTTCGTGACGACAGACACGCAGATTGCCGCTCCGCTCCGGCTGCGCATCCCTAAGCCTCAGTTCACGCCCGCGGTCTCCAAATCCACCACGCGCCACCAGCACACCGCGAGCTCTTCACTACAAGCGCACGCTGTGTTTATAAACTTACGAGCTTTCCCTCCAGCACTCGCACAGACACACTTCGGTTTGCGTTTCTTAGTATTGTTTCGTTTTCATGTTGGCCCCCGTCACAGTACACGCCGTTTCTGCAGACTTCTGCCGCAAGAGACGCCTTCGTCGCTCGTGACCGTTTTCTATCTCTCTCTCGCGGATAATGACAGCTGTTCCTTTGTTCTTGTTTCCTTTACTTCGTTGTTATTCTTCAGCACCCCGAATACATTTGAGACGTACACCGTTCTGTGTTAACTTTGGGGAGCGCACGGTGGCTACTTCGCAGTCCGTGCTTCTGGAGGGCGGGGGAAAAAGAAGCCGTTAGCGCAGATACGCTGCTATATAGCCGTGCTCTCACTGTTTCAAAGGAAGCCTTCTCGGTGCTCAAATGTTATCGTGGCCGGCAATCGAGGAAGAAGAAAAAATGGCAGGTGGGAGCGTCTAGTGCCACGCGCGGAAATGGTATTTTTTTTCGGGGGTATAAGATTTTAATTTGTGAGAACAGTTGAGAAGCAGAGGAGGCACAGAGCAACGTCTGCCAGACGTTTCTCATCTTTCAGTGTTTCTACCAGAGTCGTTGACCCCCGTTACACGCGTGACAGCGGCTTCGTGTTTACCACCATTTATGGTTGGTGCTTTTCTATACGTTTTACTTGTCGTTGGTACTTCATTGTAACATCACGGCTCCTTGTGGCATGACACTCGAAGCGTCGAAACAACATATAAGGCTTAGGATGAAATTTTCTCGCTTGCAGGCACACAAAGATACAATATAGCGCACAGTGGCGTTCTACAGTGAAGACCAACCTCGAGCATTGCTTGCGTAAACAATCGTTTGGTGTATATGGCTGGGGTTGCTAGGTCGTGTGGAAGTGGTAGGCTGTACCGAGCAGATGCTTAATACACTCCTTGATTCGGGCTTGCTCAATCTGTGTCTTCTTTTTATATCGTGTTTAGACCCCCGAAAGCAGCTCAGCGGCACAACCGCTTATCAAGTCGGTCCTTGTTACCAAACTGTACGTTATGAATGTTTTATGAATGTACGTTATGAGTGTTTGTGTGCGTTATGAATGTGGAGACCCCCCCCCCCCCTTCTTTTTTTTTCAATGCGGCGTGTAGTTGCCAAGTGAAGCACTTCCATATGCGTGAACAAAGCAAGCATCTCCACAAATTTGTCATGACAGTGAACAGATAAATTAGGACGTTTTATCATGTGGTGGTTGGTGTGGCGATGCTGTATCCTCGATATTCACGCCATCTCACGTTATCCTTAACGGACTTCACGGGTGCTTTCTGTCAGCTGTTACGGCACAGTGGTGCAGATCAAGGTAACTTCCATATTCTGGAAAGTGTCGGCATGAATGTGAATAAACCACGGCGGTGCCCTTCGGCAGGCGTCTCAAACCACACCCGAAACGAATTTTTTACGTTAATTGTTTCCGGGAGTTAACCTTGAAAAGAACTGAAGGCAGTGTGCAATATAATGTGCAAAGGGGATACGGTGAAAACGCGCTGTTAAGGAGATTAACGATTTGTTGAGTGTTTGTGTAAGCGCAGAAATACGTTTACACAAAAAACTCCACAACCATTTCTGCAAACGAACGAGATGTTTTAGAGATATACCACTCCCGGTGTGATCTTCATAACATCTCGTTCGCTTTCGAAAGCAAGTCTCGGTATAGTTATTGACGCGCCCCGTTTGTATAGTAGCTCTCCCTACCGCTGTGAAGTACGTAACCGAAGAGCCAACAGAGAAATGGTTCGTATTTTGTGACTCTAAGGCAGCCCTTCACAGCATCAAGTCTGCATTACGTCACAGAACTTACGAGCAGATGATATCTGACATCAGGGAAGTGCACCACCATGCTCTGGAAAGAGGACACCGCATTATATTTCAATGGATCCCTGCTCATTGTGGCATCGTCGGCAACAACCTAGCTGACAAGGCTGCCTGTTGTGCCCACGAAGATACCAAGACGCGTCCAACACCTTTGGCGAGGTTGGACGCTGCCAGAGAACTTCGCCTACTTGCACGCAAGAAGTCAAAAGATCTCTGGATTTCAACTGCCTTCAATTGCAGATTACGTAAACGGGACCCCACGCTACGGCTACAACAGCCATCTAGCCTTTCCCGCGGCGAAACAACCTTGCTGTGCCGCTTGTGTCTGGCAGTGGCGTTCACGAACGCATACTCCTATCGTTTTTGAATGGCCGAGAGCCCGATGTGCAACTCCTGTGGGTGCGATGAAACCATCGAGCACCTATTGTGTATCTGCCCTCGCTACGATGTACAACGCCTCTCTCTACAGGCAACTTTACACCGACTGGAATCAAGACCGTTCACCGAGTCAAAGATACTCGGTACGTGGCCACACCCGTCACTGGCAAGAAAAGCGATTCGTGCGCTAGTACAATACTTGAAGTGCACCTGCTTAAGAAACCACTTATAGTGTCCCTGTGTATAGTGCCCCTCCCACACGCACTCAGTGCTTACTCTCTCCCCTTTTTCCTCTTTCTGTTCCCCTTTCCCCACCTCCAGTGTAGGGTAGCAAACCGGGTGTTCTTCTGGTTGACCTCCCTGCCTTTCCTGTCCTTGCTATCTCTCTCTCTGTCTCGACGCGATCCAGGGGAAATGCGCCTTCTAGGCCGTTTTTTCTCGTGTTTGGATTTCATTCCGGCGTCACAGTGAGCAACAATGATCGTTTCTGCGGGCGTGTGCCTCTTTTTTTTCTCTCTCCCTTCCGATGTCCGGTAATGTCGCCCAACGGACGGATCCGTCTTCCGGCGTTCCACTACACTGCGCGCCATGCGTGCGCTCTCTCTAAGCGCTGACGAGCATCGGACTTCGCCGTTGAAGCTCGGATTCCGTGTTTCGGGCACGCATGAATGACGCCTTCCGGTTTGATAGCGAAGCGCCGGAAGCAAGGAAACGCGCCCGTGATTCAGCGAGTACGCGCCACCTGAAATTACGCGGGAGAGCTATGTGGCCTATGTCTTCAGTTTGCTGCAGCGACGAAAGGAAATAACGTATAACTCCCACGTATATATGTGTCTCCGGTGCCCTTCGGTAACAAACCGTTTACCGCGCGGTTGTTTCTCAAGCCGCTGTGGTATACGCATTTTATGTAGTGGAACGCGTGTCCGTCTTCTTTGAGGTAACACTTCCTGTTTAGAAGAGCTCTAAGTTAAAAGCATGCTTTAGTTCAGCGGATTTCTGAATCCGTTAGAAATTGTAGGCCGCGTTGGCTTCCGTTAATTTGTGCCTGCTGACTTGAAACCACTTCCCCGCACGGGAGTGTCTTATAACACTTCTCAGTGGAGTATTGGCGGCAACGCAAGCATCGCTTATCTCTCAATTCGTCGTACCGCGTGATCAAGTTGCGCGTCTCAACTCTGCCGCTGAAATAAATACACGCATAGGCTTAAAATCATTCTCGCGTTTGATTCAAGGCTATCATCGTAATTATATCAAGACTATCATCGACGATAGCCTTGAATCAAACGCGGGAAGGATTTTAACGTGTTTCTAGGAGTCCTCCCGTGATCTCAGGTTCACGTTCAAACTTTACAAAGGAAACACGTATAGGCAAATGGGAGCTGCGCAGGGTCGCAATCGGCTTCACTGCGTGGGAAGCGGTAAGCGCGAAGGCAGCTTCATCGCACGGCAACCCTTCTATACGCCACTCGAGGTTTGAAACGCTATACCCGCGCTTCACTGTCTCGTGCGCCTAATGAAGTAAACTGAAATAGCAGTTGGACGGCAATTCTTTATATATACGTGTCCAGTTTGAAATCATTGAAGCACAGAACTATACTATTACGGCGATTATGATATATTATGACAATATTAACCTGCACCGCAAGGTTTGTATCTGAGAAATTAATTAATGAAATTTGTTTCAACCAGTTAATTTGTTGCTTTCGTTCTTCGTATGAATGATGGCTGTTTGGGCAAGTAATTCATCGGCAGTGAAGCTATTCGAAAACACTTTGTGGGCTTTCTTTTTAAGGTACTTAAAGTAAAAATAAAGAAGAAGAAAGAGAGATAAAAGAAGGCGCTGTATAATTATAATTTTATCGTAAATGTATGCAGCCAGGCAGGACGAACATACCACGAGTGCAGACGTATACATCGTGGAAGCGTCCCAAATAACCTCCACCCGATCCCTTCAGGATTTCTGTGTCGCGAGCTCCGTCAGATTCAAACTGGCGGTGCGTGTATACACACACACCAGACATTGCAGCCAAAATATCATGCCTGTGGCCCGCCGATGCCGCATCAACTTCGGTCGCCACGGTGCCCGAGCTGCAAAGCGGCCCAAAGGAAAACCGAACCAAACGTACGACACCTGCCTCTGGGGCTGCACTGCAACCGTCAAATAACGCAGCGACGTTCCACGTTGGCCGACGCTAACGCTAATTTCGTTAGACCGGTGGATACTACAGGGTGCCCCACGTAACTCGAGCCAAACATTTAAAATATGCAAATGCAACGTAGCTGGACAGAACCAAGGTATATGTTTGCCGTCGCTTGGAGATACTCAGATTATTTTTTGCATTAAAAGTGTCAATGAGAAAATAGTAGAGCAACATGAGAAACTCCCGATACAGTTTTCTATTGCTCAATTAGTGCTACATAAAATCGCTTTTTTTTTCGAGCGTGAAAGAAGCCCGCGAATTCACGCAAAATGGCCGCGCGACTGACCGCTCGAGGCACTTCGCTTCAGTTATAGCACGTCTAGATATTGGATCTTTTTGCTCGCACATCAACGCTCGGACGCGTCAAATATAAATATTTCATGACGACTGGTTATCGTATCATATATATATATATATATATATATATATATATATATATATATATATATATATATATATAAATATATATATATATATGCCTGAGCATTTTTTAGTTAAATTCTGCTATATACTCCATGGAGTGACGCGCATGGCAACCCTGCTCGCCTTCCATCATTAAGCACTGCTAGCAGTTGCTCAATATACTGTCTCGTTATGTCTATAACTTTTTGTCCACGCTGTGTAATTGCGGAGCCTTGTTGAATGAACAACTCATTGCCGCACTTCTTAGCATAAATAAATATTTTCTTGCCTTTCTGATCCGTGCTCTCGAAATGTTCTCTTCTTCCATGGGTGATAGATCTTTCTATACATTGGCAAACCTATTTGTGGCGTAGTTTAGTTCAGAAATCAAATACTCCTGAATTTCCAAAATTTATTCTTTCTTCAATAAAAATAGCTTCGTTTCCCGCACTCTTTGTAACTTTTCATATAGCAAGAGCCAGTGTTCCTTCAGAAAAAAAAAATCAATTTTAAAGCCTTTTCATTATGAGCAACGGCTGTATGAGACAAAAAGCCACACGCTTCCTTCGATATAGCCGGCAATGATTATTTGCAGTTCCCGAGAATAAAAATAAATACTGAAAAGAAAGTCGAAGAAAATCCACGTGGATGGCGCATATATGCGATTACGGAGGCTGCGTGTACAGGATAGCAGTTAACTGAGCGTTTACGTCATTTAGGCAGTAGGCATTTTTTTTTTTGTATGCTTGTAGGTCAAAGTGCATGCTCAGGTCCTTGAACATGCATGTATTCCTTTTTTGAGTATGGACGCCAGAAAACAGGTACGTCCTGACAAAAACAAGTACAAATTTCTAGTTTTTTTTTTTTCATTATCACGTTATACGGTTTCTTGTAGCCGCACATATATACGTATATAGGGTGCCCGAGTTAACGTTAGCCAAGCTGCCCCCCCCCCCCCAAAAAAAAAAAGAAAGATTTAAAAGTATGGTGCCAGATACACATTTAAGACCTACCGTGTTCGGTTGCCAGACCTCAGACGACCTAACACCATAGGCCTTATAATTGTATTTTGCCCCGTGTTTCTTAAATTTTTATTTTGTTTCTTTGCACATCATGGTTGACGTTAGCTGGAAAACAGGGTATATGTATTCGTCGGTTTCGCAAATGAGCATGTCATTTTGCGTGCTTTCTTCTGGCATGCAATGAACGAAATAATCTTGCCCACGTGGTGCAACATACATGTTACAATATTTTAATGATATTGCGCCCGCATGCACGCCTCTTTGTAGCTATAATTTCAAGTCTTGTGTTCTATTTAAATAAATTTGTTGAATGGCTTTTCCTCTGACGATCGAACTGCCGTTCTCAAATGCGACAATTTCGGCTATAGAGCCACGAGAGACGGAGTACAGGTCATTGGGGTTTCTCCGTACCTATCTATACATTGGCGCACCATAACACAAAGCCATCCTATACCTGCCTATAACTGCAGCCGCAATGTTGTTTAGACCCGTAGTTAAATGTCGTAAACACTGGAGAGCCTATAATAAATTTCGAGGCGCGCACGCCGCTTTGGGCAACCTGTCTACACTACATATAAAGACGCGAACGGCCGTTCAACGTCCTGAAGGCCGAAACACTACCACTCCGTCCATGCCCGTACACCGCGATCGTTACAGGAAGAAAACCGAAAGCGACTTCAATAAAATGTGCGCTCGACGCACCGCCGCGGCCGAAGACGACGGGACCAGGTGTGGAAGGCGAGATAAATCCGCGTCTTCGGGTGCCGCCCTGCTTTCCCCGATGACACTTTCTTCTTTCTTTCGACTTTTTGCACTTCGAGGGAACAAAACTTCAAAAAAACGCGCACCTACAAACCAACCAAAGCCCCCAACGACCCTGCGGCCTTCTACACAAGGCCTTTCAAGTTATAAGCGAATCGATTTTTAGGTTTGTATATGTCGAAGTATGTATATCTGCGCACTTTATTCTTCTTCTGGTTTCCCATCCGCTAAAATTGCTCCTCTCTATCATTTTTGTTCTTTCTTTCTTATATCTGCTCGCACCTCCAGGCGTCACTTCGACTTTGGCGTTTTAAAACGATGTTTCGGCGTCGTTTCTACCTAACCTGGCCGCTCAAGCCGTCGCCCCGTTCTCGCGCACTTTATTTGGATCCACTGTCGGGCAGCACCAACTTCGATCGCTCAAGGCCCCGCCCATCCGAAACTCCGCGCTCCGGGCGAAAGGGTGGCGAAGGGATCAAAATCAGTAGGAAGAAAAGCGAAGGCGTGGCCAATGTCCTCTCGCTTAAGCCCCCTCCGAAGCCGTAGCGTGCGAGACACAGAAAATTTGGAGCAGGTGCAGCACGCTGCAGGCCCCTTCTTTCGCAGCCCTGCTCCATTCACTCCCCCCCCCCCCCGCCCCCCGCTTTCCACCAGATTTGTGTCCGCTCGCTTCCCATGCCATTCCCGAGTGCCAGAGTCGACTTAACGCAGCGCTGCCCGCTACTCCTCAGCTTTTCACATTTTGCAGCGTCAGAAAACGTCGACGTTCCTTCTGCTTTCTGCACCTACTCTTGCGTCGTATACACCAGAGGAAAAAGAGGCGCTGGACCCAGTTGGAAATGCGGCTCGTCTGACGCACGTCAGTGTTTCAGACGTCGCCTTTACATTTCCGCTTTAGGCTTGCTCTCCCGAACCGCTTTCCTTCTTGCCGTCCGTCGTTCCCAACACTTCCCCTCTTCGCTTTCCCTCCCGAAATCCCTACAACTAATCCTCGGAGCCAAAAAGGACGTTGACAGTTTCCCGTCTCGGGCGCGCGACGCAGAGAACGAGGAGGTCGCCGCGGTCGCTTAAACATTCATGACGCCGCCGCCGTCAGTCGGCGTCGGCAGCGCCGCGATAGCCTCTCGCTTGCGACGCCGACGAGCGAAGGAAGGAAGCAAGCATGCGCTTCCCGCACCGCACCACGGTCGCTCGTTCCATGACCTCCTCCTCCCGTATTTTTTTCCTTTCTTTTTTCCATCGCGCTCTCCTTCCTTACGGTCCCTCACGCAGCCTGCTTATTTTCATGGGGGCGCCCGTGAAGCTCCGCCCCTCTACGCACCACGTGACGGCCGCACAGCTCATCTGATTCGGCCCGCTCTCCGGCCAATGCGCACGACCCGCACCAGCCGTGACGTCATGCTTCCGTCGGCGGCGGCGGCGACGGCGGCGCGCTCCGCTTCTGCGTTCTCGCGGAGATTCCGCCCCCTTCTTTCACTTCCTTCCTTCGTTTCCTCCTTACCCAAAACCTTCCCTCAATGCTTGCTTCGATACAGTTCTCTCTTTATTTTTGATCTCTTTCATATACGCAGCGAATCTGTAGTTGTTCTGCGTATTAGGTGTTTTGTGCCCCGGCCGCTCCGAGACGGAACTGGGGGAAAGTTTTATGGAACCGCTGGAACCGATTCAGTGGCGCAGTTTCGCATGCGCCGCGCGTCGACGGTGCGGTGACGGACCAGGGACGGAACGGCGGGTGCTGTTTCCACGCTGCCACCGAGCTGTGCGCTCCCTCCTTGCAAGACCAACCGGAGCCTACTACGAAATCAGAGGTGAGCGTTAAACAATTTTCGTGTCAGCCACGGCGCTGCTTCGGCGGCGAATGTTGGAGCATTAAGAACCTAAATATTGATGAAAGCATGTCTTCGCTTTTTGAAGAAAATAAGAAACTCTGTGAGACAAAAATAAAAAAAAGGTGTAGCGCCCCTTCAATAAGATACAAGCTCGGGCCGGCGGGTGCGGCATACTTGGTTCACATCTTGTACGACCAGCGCTTTCACGAAGCGCAAGATCCCCTATTAATTGTTCACAGTTGCCAGATTCTTACATCATCTTCTATTTATGTATTTTTGTTGTATTTTCTGTGAAAAACCGAATACTTTTTGGAGCAGGAATAATTGTTATGTGTGTTCTCTCCGGTGTTATTGCGACCCAAAGTCTTAGGCCTGGCATCTATCTGAATTCGACAGAGATTTCCTGCTTTCGTGGCCCATAACTTTATCATTATCTTGCATATCATTAAATATAACCTTCAGAGCAGATGCTACAGGCGTCCTAAATCAACAGTAGCACGTTAGAGAAGAACGTAAGGACGTTTTGAGAAACCCTGCGTGCTGCTTAAAGCACGCTTTCCCTCACGATTATACATCATGCAGAAAAGCCACACTAATCTCCATTACGACGAGGTTTGTTTCGAAATGTGTTGTGGATGCTTCGCTTCATTGACTATCTGATTATTGTGATCCGGCTATACAATTTATATTTCGTACACCTTTTACGGTTTATTAGACGCGTCATCTTACTGAGTGAGTAACACGTACGGCATGCGTTAGCTACCAAACATGAAACTAAATAAAGCCGCCAACAACCGGTCCTATATTCAACGCAAGCTCCCTCTCCCTCTCTCTCTCTCTTTACATTAAGCAGAGCGTCTTGCTTGATTCTGGTTATTTCACAAACGTATATGTGCGTGGCACACGGCTCAAACGCCGAAGCACTGTTTTACTTATTACTCATCGCAGGGCTTTGTAGTAACTAACTCTGTGAATGCATAGGGTAGCCTCTATACAGCACTTAATTTGCAGCATCTAATTAAGTATTTAAGGTCAACCTTCTTGTCCACACAATCACTCATTTTAATTAATTGCAAACGTTTAGTAAGCGCACAGGTTTTTGTTCAATGTATGATGAGAATTTTTCTTGCGATTACGCGTGATCAGTAAGCCCAAGACGCGTGGTAGCGAAACATTGCCGAAGAAGCAGCTACAACGTCAAAAGTTTGGTTAAAAAGTGTCTTTCGTTACTACCCACAAGGAGATATTTGCGTCTGGAGTTGATACCTCTTAATTTTCAGGTGCAGCGCAGACAGCATTCAAACAGACAGCACATACCCGTACATGACTTCCTAGCATGTCTTTTAGTCGTCTTTCTACGTCATGCAGGGGAAAAGGGGGATTGTGTGACACTTCTACGTATTGTGTAATTTCTTTTTTACGCTAGTCCGTTCCAAACAAACTGTTCCACCGCGTTTGCTCACTCGAACTAGAAAGACCATACATTTTTTCCCCGGAAATTAACCAAACTATGACATCGCCTTATTTGGCTACATCGTATATAATTGCTTGAGAGGGAGTCTTGAAGGCGAGTGAATGATGTAATACAGCAAATACACAGACCAGCGTAATCGTCACGCTGTCTTTACTTTAAACAAAATGCAGTTGAAGAGAGTGACTGCTATACCTGTCGACAAATTTTTATGCAGTATCTACGTACTGTCTTAGTGTATCACTTCGTATTTCTTAGTATTTTCTTTCGATCGACCACTGGAATCAAACAGCGATGTCCTGCGTGTGTCCAGCACTTTAAGTCATGACAGTTATATTGCGTGCATCTACTGAGAGCAGATTAAGAAAGAAAATGGCAACATTTGCAAACTAATCAAACAGCTAATGCTCAGAAGCAAGGGCCCCAAGGTCCAGGCCTGCAGGACCCATCTATGTCCTAGCGCATTTCTTGTATTTTCTTGTATTCCTCGTCTGACCACGATGTCCCACACAAACAAATAGTTGCTTAGGTTACAGTCACCTGTTCTACTTATGTTCGCGTTTATTTTACCAGTAAGGTGCTCCGTCATGTGCGGCGACCAGAAAAGGTTCCGGTATTATATTCCCTTCCAAATTCTTACCTGTCCTTACACTCAGACAAAAATCCCGCTTGCACAAGTGTTCTCGCATCGAAGTAAGAGCCGATGAGGCCAACGGCAGTTTAACAGCAGAAATGTTCTCGATATACGCGATCCCTTCTTATTATGTTGATCTCTCGGAACTTGTCATGCCTTATTAACGCGATAGTGTTAAGGGCTCCGTGTCACCGAAAATACAGCGTCGGCCTCTAGCATCCAATCTCGGACGTCGTTACGGCAAAAAGATTTTTGAACCACCCATACCCAGGCTCTCCATGAGGCGCAAGGAAGATCAATTCAATTCAAAATCAGTTTATTCAAACGACTAATAAGAAGTACATGTGAATCATCTGGGCCCTTAGCCTTCTTGGCTAGACTTGGGCCCATGCAGGAAGTGCGAAAAAATAATTATAGCGAGACAACTCAGTATTTTACACAGGATTCATGTATAGATGGATACATACTGCACTAATTGAATTTCTTAAGCCAAAATACGTAGAAAAATCGTAAAGACTTACACACAACCTACAGATATGACATTTGTTATGATACAGATATATATATAATATATGATACAATTATTTGACTATACGAGAAAACATAATTCTGTTACGCGAAAACTCAAAGAAACCCCTTTTCCAGCGTATCTAGAATTCCTAGACTGGCCACGGCGTCCGCCATTTGCGTGTGCAGGCGCGTGAGTATCTCGGAGGCCACGGAGAGGCGCGCCCGGTTCGTTGCAGTACCTTCAGATGGCGCTCGCCTCCGCCGTATCGCGGCCCACGCAAGAGGTGGCGTTTCTACCAGAAAGCCCACCTTCATTCATAGCGTTCGCCGCCAGGGTTTCCTGGTAAAAATTACGGTTACGCACGCTCCAGTTGCCGGAAAGCGTGAGAAGCAGCCAGGGATCTTCGAACGCTATCGCGTTCCACCCTTAAAGGCGAAGCTTAAGCGTCCTCCATCTTTTTAACCCATCTGCGCTGTTCGCTACCTAGTAAACAGGGACACGGACGTTTAATGCTTGTTTCACGAAGCGCCCGTCTTACTTACGACTTTTCCCATTGCAGACTTGCTTTACATCCACAAGGGAGGCGCTGAGATTGATTCTTATTGCAAGACTAACGCCGTGCTCCGCTACAACAAGCCACACTCGGTTTCGAGGCCAACTACACGGCGGCCAGTTACGCTGCCCG
Source organism: Dermacentor andersoni (assembly GCF_023375885.2). NCBI lineage: Eukaryota > Metazoa > Arthropoda > Arachnida > Ixodida > Ixodidae > Dermacentor > Dermacentor andersoni. Next base: position 46,413,202 of record NC_092819.1, on the reverse strand, counting down.
TGCACCACTAGACTGGTGGTACACAGCGTATACGTCAACTGCATTTATAATGAGCCTATTTCTGGCCTTCGAATTTGTGGGTACGGGAACAAAAGTTTATTCGGCTACTGGATGACGAGAATCGACATCTCAAAGCAGCGCGGTGATGGAGAAGCCTGGAATGCGACGCTCACCAGCTGCAATTCTCGAACGGGCATCGGAAAGCCCTGTAGGCGATCATCTTTAGTGTCTGCACCCCACCTGAGTTCCGGGCGCCGCGAGTCGAGCCCGTAACTTCGTGCTTCGCAGCAAAACGCCACAGCCACTGAGTCACCGCGGCTGGCAGTTTTGCTTGCGCCGAAGCTTTCAGCAACTTATTATTATTATTACGATGACGACGCTCTCATACAATGCCACATGGCCACTACGGAAGACTGGCCAAGAAAAGGGCATTAGAACAATAAGACAGGAGGCGAGGCTGGGCCATGTAGTAGATATAGAAACAATGAGAATATAAAGCTAGAAATTATCGATTATAATTATTATTACATAATAATTAGGGCAATAAAAACCTCCTCCTTATAATTCTTGTCAACAAAACCTGTGGAAAGTAAATATGTAAGGCATTTTCTGGAAAAGGTTACTCCAAAACCGAAGGGTAACCAGCAGTATTGGCCCTTCCACTTCTTAATGGGAAAGAAACACATAGGTAATTCAGGAGCTATGCGACACGTTCCATGTGCATCCGCCATACCTTGGGTTAATATAATGCGAGAGAGACATGCAGCCAGGCGGTCTGCGAAGGGATATCAATTGTTCAAAATGTTGCATGGTTCCAGTGCAATACCTTTTGGTTGTGCTTCGTGGCTTGTTTTTTTTTTTTTATTTGACGAAATAAAAATGACAGACGGAGGCTGTCACGAAAGAGTGGTGAGTGCAGCTCCTTATCGCATGGTATTGTTTAAAATGATGGCCACAAATAACCCTGACGAGCACAAGAAATCTTCAGACCTTAGACACACTTCAGATCTTAAGGGAACGCAACAATTCCAGAAATGGTCCTGCAAACGTATTCAGTAAACCACGCCGACGTGCTCATTGGAGCACAGCTGAATAAAAAGTGTAGCTACCCGAGAAATAATTTTATTTATTTATTTATTTATTTATTTATTTATTTATTTATTTATTTATTTATTTATTTATTTATGTTTTAGTGCCTACTGCAGACCACATTGTGGTCCTTGCAGGACGGGCAGACATAATTAACTGCAAGACTAGACATATAATAATACAAAGATGGATACATACATTCATATACATACAGAAAAAATATACACTTTTCTATATCGCTCACGAAACAATTCGTGAAAAGATCAAAACACAAAGCCTTAATGAATCCGTTCTTCCCAGTCGATTATGGAAAGCAGAAGGAGGAGCAAACAGAGCGATGTAAACTAGATAAAAGCAGAAGATTAGTCCCAATAGGCAACTAAGCGTTGCGCACCAAAGGCAGGGGTGCTTGAGAGAGGAGGACTTGCCGTGATCATTCAGCAGCAAAGAGAACAAATTTATGCACACTTCTTAGTGCAACGGAAATACTAAGCTGAAAAAAAAAATGTACGTATTCAAAAAAGACAGTCACATGTTATACGGTGCGGCCAAAGAATTCCATTCCGAAATAATCCGTGGAAAGAAGGAGAACTTATACGTGTCTGTTCTAGCATAGATAGGCGTTAGTGTATCAGGACGATGGTGGTGAGAATCGCCAGAGCTACCAAGCTATGAACCGATCAGAAAGACCGTTATGCGCGTTTGCCAATAGACAGCAATTTCTCTAACTCATCACTACAATTTCAACATCAGGATCACATTCACGTTGTAATATAGATACCCTTGTATGCTGTAAGGTAAACTTTTCAACAACGAACAAGATAGGTCCCAAAGAAAAAGAGTTCCAAAAGACGTGTGCACTAATACATGCTCTCTTAAGTAATTAAGCGAGACACATTTGCAGAAATGCTCCGCTTACCTAACGCAACCAACTTATGTAGAACCAGGTGAAGAGTGTAGATATTACGCAGTCTTTCCTTCAATCCATGCCCCTCCCCACCTGACCTCTCTCTCTCTCTCTCTCTCGTTGCCTTTCGAGGCAGCCACGCCAAGAAAGAATCAGGACGCAGCGCGACGAAGCCGCGATGACTGCGGACATCCATAATTCGCGCTCCGCCGGTCGTTTGTCGTCGCGTGGTCAAGTGTGCGCGCGTGGGGCCGGACCCCGGCGTGGTGGTGGTGGTGGCGTGCCCGCGCGTCGCGCCACGCCACAGCCTCGAGCGAGTGTGCGTACCGCTCGCGCCGCTCATCAAAAATGGAAGGGCCGCGCCGGCGTGCGCTGTGACGTCTCCGCGTCGTTACGGGATTCGGTCGGCGCGTGGCCGGCTCGCGCTATTGGCACGCCACGGCGCACACGCTCGCAAGCACGCACGGAGGCACGAAAGAGCGAACGCACGCACGCACGCGGGGACGCCGAGGTTTCCGCCAGGAAATGGACGGGTCCGCCGGGGCCCGCCGTTTCCCTTTCCCCATCTTCCTGCGCCCTTTCCCATCGTGCAAGAACTCGTGGGGACCATGTGCCGGCGTGTACGATAAGTGGGCGACGAACGACGTCGCGATTTGCAATTACCCTGCTAGGAACCCTTATGCATATATATGTTCCTATAGAGGCGTTACGCTAACGTATTATACTATAGAGGTATTACAGCTGTTATTGGCGTTAGACACGTTTACGTCATCAGAGCGAACGTGCGACTATAACAGCACTGTCTAGCCAGTTTTTGCGACCCTCAGATGCTGCATATAGCCGCCGATTGGCAGAGAGCTTTCTATATACAGGAAGTTCTGCGCTATTCGACGACGATCTCTAACATATATCTCGACGTCAAGCCAGCACGAGCGGACGCCCACGATGGCCAATTCTTCGAGTTCAGGACGCTTGAGTAGGCAGATGACACGCGCCCAAAGTACATACGTGCACTTAGGAAAACATTGCAGCGGTATTTGAGCGAGACAACACAGTCAGCTTAGTAAGCTGGCAGGATTCTCTGACTAAACATTGAAGCGGGGCAGGAAGAATGCGCCGCGAAGCCGCTAACTCGCTGGTGAACACCGACACGCAAACCACGCGCATGCGCATACATGTACACAGGCAGTCACGCCTAGTAATCATAATTATCATTGTGCCAGCTCCTAATCCATAATGTTGTAAGTTATTTTGTCAAATGGTGAGCAGCACGCGCGAACAACAGCTAGAACTTCGCATTAAGCGTTCGCTGCGCAGCAACCTAAAAGGTCTAAAATCCTACATGACACCTTGCATTCAGTACGGACACAGCAGCTATGATTGCGAACGGAAACATGCGCGAATATGGATGCTACACTTCTAGTAATAACTGAACAAACTCTGATGTCAATTAACGAGCGAGTGAATTCAACGGCAGACTGTTTCTTGCGATTTGTTTTCTCACCGCTCGCAAGAAAGTTCAAAGACAACTTGACAGCACAAGTGGAGAAACATGTAAGCAGCCGCATAACCTTCGAAATTTTAGGGATTCAAGCTAATGCTCTCAGCAACGCTTCCGTGTATTGAGAGGTACAAAACTTGAGGACTTAACGTGACTCAACTGCGCCACCTTTTGAATATCATAGTAGCAAGAACGGGGCCCAATTTTTACAACGATAACAATTCATGATAAATGAATTTCTCAGATATTTGTAGCTTTGCAGAAAAAGAAGAATTATTGCAGAAGAATTATTACAGAAGAATTATAGCAGAAGAATTATTCTCGTCACTTAAAGACGAGAATAATTTTCTTGACATAAGTAGAGACATATCCGAGAGAAAATCTGATTTGTTTGTGCCGTGAGGCAGACAGTTATACAGGTGAGCTGACACGCCATTTTTCTTTGAGTCAGGAGGAAGGGCTCCGGCAAAACCGACGGTGTTCTTTGAACAAAGCAGAATTGGTTCGCGAAAGAAGAAAGAGTAAATGCAAGCTGCACGCATTACGCAGTCACCGGACTCATTGCGTACATTAAAGCCGCATATTTATTGCTCGACCGATCACAGTAACAGTTAAAAAGAGTTCAAAAACTATTCATAGTCTAAATTGAATCAGCACGGCAAGCCGAGTTTGACGGACACAGGTGCTAAAGCATAACTGTTCTCAGCGCCTCTCTCTGGGAGACAAAGAAGATAGGTGCACGATTTTGCAGGTTATAAAATAACAGCTTGAAGGAAAAGCAATAGCTTACTTCGCGATCGCCTACCGTACAGGAACGAAGATTCGATCGCGCGAAGTCTGCTTCAAGACCACATAATTAGCTGTTACGGTGCAATTCTAGGTAAGAAGCAGTGCATTATTTGCAACCTCGTTTTCTGTTTTTCTGTGGCTATATGCGTTAGCAGTACGTTATCGTTTCGGATCTCTCGAATTAAAAAAATAAAGCATTCAAGCGTCAAATGGTGCGGTCGAGCCTCGGTTTCTCAGCACAGGTCTGGATTGGCCCAGGTTTTCTAAAATTTCTTCGCAGGAGCATCAAAATAATAATAATTAAAGAATCAGTCGTCATGCCTTCGCCGTCGTACTGTCGCCGTCCCTGTCGTTTTGCTACTGTCGTCAGACAGACACGATCGCGTAACACGCAGAACTGTTCGCCTGACAAGAACCCGTTGGTGCATCTCGTAACTCTTTGCAGAGACACTAACTATATGCTGGATAGCCAGCAGCCTGCAAAATGCTTCGCATAACGTCTATCCATACAGAGCGTGGGTTCTGCATAACGTTTAATTTGGTCGAATGTCCGTGTGTCCAAACCTTGTGCCTTATGTATAGCAGCCCTAGGCTATTTGCTTCCCGCTGAAGTCTGGATTATTAAATTATCGGTCATATAAAGGATGTCTGATCGAAATTTTAGACTGGATGGAAGCACCTTCTCGCAGCTTTCGCCTTCGTGTAAAAAAAATAATGAAAAGTGTAGCGTATGCCACACGAAATGTACGATATCGTATGTGTCAGATGTGCCATATCATATATACGTTAAGCGCATGATGAATGTTCGGGGATGTGAGCGCCAGTTTTCGAATATTATTTAATTGGGGTGTATACGTGGAGGTCGAATCAGACAAACTATAACGTTCTGAACACTGAGCCAGGTTTCTTGAACCGTCGCGTACAACAATTTAGCACGTTCCACTGTTTCACAGTGTGCGTGACAACTTAGTCTCACCTGCGGTGTGGAACTGGGACCTGTTTCCTCCTTACAGCACAGAGTTTTCGAGAGCAGCCGTGAACTAAGTGTGAACCAACCTGCATGATTGATGTAGTTAAGGCTTAGACAGAAAATCGTCTCGCCAGGTAAAATCACAGTTAGAAATGATGAATGTTGTCACTGACCAAACAACGACCAAACTGACGTTCCTGTGCCCCGTACGGGCACCTTTTCACTGCGCTGACTGGTCACCACCCCTGAAATGGCTTTACTACTCTTGAATATGTGACCAAGTGACTTCGTATAGACGGCGCGAAGACTGCCACTCGATCTGGTAAAATCCGTGTTTTGAATGCTGACACATTTTGGTCTGTCGGAAGAATGCTTGCGCCACTCCCATTCACGGCATATCCAGACATTTGAACAGGTGCTTAAGACAGCACGAAAAGAGAAGCACGTCGACAAACGCCTTAGCGAAGCACGCGGAAGTATTTGGATTGACAATGATCTGGGTCGCCGCAAGCATCTTGAGCGAAAGACTGAAATGTCATTACAGATTCATCTGGAAACTATATACTTCAAACATCCTTAACAGAATAGTTGGCGAAACTCACCCCATCTATGCGAAGTAACTTCGGTCTTATATTCAGAATCACTCAGGCTCTTTCAGTGGTCACCTTTCTTGATTATGCACAAAATGCCCGTACGGACACAGAAACGCCCATTTCGTCGTTGTGTGGTCAGTGACAGTATTAATGATTGCTATAATAAGCATGCATGAATGTTCCAGCTGCTAGGGATAATCGTTCACCATGTAATTGTCGGACGCCAGCTTAGGGCACTAATCTATTCCTAAAAAACGGTAACGCGCGCTACCTCTATGATTGCTGTTCATCACGAACATTCCTATTTTTTCTGATTACAGGTGGCGACACTGATGCCGCACACTGGTAAGTGCTGCGTCTCTTCAATACGCTTTCCCGCCGCTGCACCTAAGCAACCTTTCATTAACTGCTCGCTCACTTAAAATATTTACGTGGGTGCGATCGTGTGCACATGCGTGTGTTATAATGAGAATGCAATAAAAAAAGAAAGAACAATATGGCAAGTAAGCTGCTTACAAAGAACACGCTGGAATCCGATAGTCCACTTCTCGCCATATACGTGGTATACGAAAGCTTCCGTTGGGATTGATAACGCCCCTCAACACTTGTACGTTCGTAAACGCTGTAAGTTATGGGGCCGCTTTTGTAACGTTGCGGGCGAGCTGCTGCTTTTACGTGCCCACTTTCTCCGCTAGCACAAAAGAAGTCTTTATTTTTCATTCGCATATCGAAGCATAGTGCGGGATTTAATAAATGACGTATTTATATCACGCTTTACGATGTGCACGCACAAGTGTTAACGACTGCCATCCGTGGCTCTTCTGTAAGCTTTCATGCCTCCCTAACCAGCCCTATAGTCCTACACTTCAAAACCTTATGTTTTTCCTATACTCTCTATCCTTGAAGGGCCAGCGCGCGACATTAGACAGAATTTCGGTCACATTGCAAGCTGTAACTTGGCTTATTCAAAATAATTTTTAGACATCATTGTTCGCATGATGCGAAGCAAATTTTTTCGTAGTGATTCCAAGTTCGTCACGCGTTCCAGTTCTGAGCCATTGTAATCATTTAGCTCAAACGCGAACAAGTTGACACAAACGAGATCAAGCTTTCGTAGTTTTTAATGCGATAAGCATCGTCTGTCGACTTCAGGCGTTTTGAGTCCATCTATACAGCCTCTTGCCCCGACACCGTGGCCCGTGTTGTCACCGCCTTCAGCCACTGCGTATTTGCTCGTGGTCGGGATGCCGTCAGAGTCTTTCCATCCTCGCCATTCCAACTTCACCATCTGACTCTCATCATCCTGTCGTCGCCACGCCGACCCAGTGATCCAAGTTGTCTAATAGCTTGGAACACTAGGTACGTACGTACTCGTGGTCGTGATGCCGCCGTAGTCGAAGCACCGTCTTCATTCGAGCTTTGACATCCGACTCTCATCGTGTCCTCGTCCTCACCTCATCGTTGTCTACAGTCGTGCATTCGTTGTCATACCGTCCTCGTGAGACTGCCATGGTGGTTACATCGTTATTTGTCACTCCAGCTTCGTCATTCGACTCACGTCATGCCGTCCTCGTCAAGCCATCGTCGTCATACGCTCATCGTCATCCCATCGTCCTCCTACCTTTGACATGTCGTGATCGTCGCCATACAGTCGTCGTCATACATTTGTTGTCATACCGTCGTTGTCATGCTGTCGTTCAACCAGCGTCATCACTTCAGAACGCCATCCCATAGTCATCATGCAGACGTCGTTAGACCCCCTTCGTCGTTCCATCACGACATTATACCACTGTCATGCTGTCGTCATTAAATTGCACTTATGACGCCGTTGACATGCCCATCTTCGTAATTGCGTCGCCGTCACAGTCGCTGTTATGTTTCCGTTGTCGTACTGCCGTAAGCAATGTAAAGCAATGTAAGCAATGTAAAGTTAAGTTTTAAAAAATACTACCTAGTTATCATCATCACTTAGCGACTTTTGCATTAAAAATTGAGCGTTTTAGACCGCGACATGGGGACATTATCCAAAATAAGGTTAACCATTAAGGTACTGGTTTTAGCACAGTTTGCCCTTCATTCTTAGCTGAGTGCTCCCAACAAACTGAAAGCGCACATGCACTGCGCCGATGCTACGCTAAAGCTCGCTTTAACACGTTGCGATCTATGACGTCCATGGTGCACTGCAATGAGGTGCACGTGGTCCCCACGCATTGTTGCAAACACGTACATCCTTTAGTGGCACAACATGCGCATCGTAGTATCATACAGATTAGACAGCCAGCGTGCGGAACAACGCAAATACAGCGATGACTTCACAGTTACACTAGTGCATGGCCCGGCACATAACGCCAAATTCTCTAGAGCAAAGGGTCGTCGTGCCCTCGAGCGATATAACACTCGCCGGCAAGCTTTCTCTTCGTCTTTTCAGTTCACACGTTTATTAGCCGCCGTGTGGTTGGCCACGAGGGGTGCGCGGCGAAGCGTGCTCCCCCTGGCGGCTATGTGCGCTCCCCCTGATGGCAGCCACTGTCACTAGCTCCAGCGGTTCGGTGACGACAGAAGCCGCGATGACAGCCGGTCGCTCGTTCCGCGCCATTGTTTTCTATCACGCTCCCCACCCGACGGCCGGTCCACTGCTTTCGTGTTCTTTTTTCTGTTCTGAGAACCCGGTAATATTTTGACGTGTTTACGACACAACAGGGGGATCAGGTGCAGGCTCTCCGATTTAGGTCTCACTTCAATTGAAACGGGAACTTTCTTCCTTACGATGTTTCTTTCCCTTGTGTGTGAGTACGTTGCAAAACAAAGAGCTAAGAACGGACGCTTCCCTTTTGTCCTTTTATTACGAGTAGTAATCGTCAATTCTCGTTTATCTGAAAGCTCCACGCAGAAACTGCGCTCTCAGACTTTCATCCTTCCTTTCTCTCTCTCTCTTTTCTTTTTTGTTCTGTTTATGGTTTTCCTCAAGAATGACGTAAAGAAAAACGAAAAAGAAAAAAAAAACATCTTGCACTAGTGGCTAAAGTGATACTTCGCGTTTCGGTTTTCGTATACAATAACAGCATGAGTTACTGCGCTAAGCTAAACGTTCACTAACTGGGCAGCAGCGCTTGCCCGAGGGAGATTACTTGCACCCTTGTCGTACGTACGCACGCGCAGGTCTCCTATGCAAATTTCTTGAAATGAATCTGACTGTTCATTTCTCTGTCACTTATCCAATACCTTCTCTCTGCTTTAGCCAAACCACAGATGCTAAAGGACCAACTCGCTTTCTTGCAACCTCCTCTTCGGCGATTTTTATTTACTTATCTTTTCTGTTAGTTTAGCTGATCACGAAAGTTAACGGCAAGCAAAACAAAACGAAGAAAAGAAAAACAAGGTCCACTCGGTGCGAGGTCGCCATCTCTCAAAAGCGTCGCGTGCGGCTGCCGCGATTCGACCGAGTAGTGCGCGCCGCGCCGTGTTTTATAGCCTGCGGGGTACAGACCGCAGATGGGATGTCGTAAACAATAAATACGAACAAGTATAAACAAACAAACGCAGTCTCCTCGTCACTTACCGACATAAGCACTAAAACCCACGCAGCCGAGGTCAGCGCCGGCCCCCGCGAAGCTGCCGTCTCGTACATTGATATTACGCGTACGCCGTCCGCAATCACTTACCACGATTGCCGACCGAGCGAACACGGTTTCGAAATCGTTGCATTGTACGGCCAGGTCAGTTTATTACGGGTTTCGTTTCCTTTTATTTGATTCCAGTTCGCAATACTTATTTTTCTCTCTCAAAATTCTGCACAGCTTTTGCAGTTGTGCTGTCAAAGGTTAGGGTTTTGATTTAAACATAACGCAAAGAAACAGTAAGCGAGTAAGGTGCCTTTCTTTCTTTTTTTCCTGGTCATTGCTGAGCGTGTGCGAGCTTTGAGCTATATTTGCTTGTAACCCCGCAGCGCAGGACCCGCCTAAATCGTTTGCAGCCCTGGGTTCGAAAAGCCACGAAAATGTTGCGATCCGAAAGCGCTATAACTTATAGCGCAGAATCTTGGTTGTTCATTTGAAATGAAGCGTTGTAGAACGCGTTTCAAAACAACACAGTCGTTAAAGAAGGAACACATCTGAAAGAAGCCTGGCTGCACTGATCATCTGCCGTTCCATGGTGTGTCTCGAAGGCTGTGTTCTGCTTCCGGCAGTTAAGATATAGCCAAAGGTCGCGGGTTCGATTCGCGTCTTTGGCGGCTGCGTTCCGGTGGCGATATAATGAAAAAAAAAGGCACGTGCGATCATGTTTATGAAACCGTCAAAGAAACCGAGGTGGTAAAACCTAGCTCGTAGCGTCCTATTACGGCCTCCCGCATAGGTGCAGCTTTGGAATTTAACGACAACTGTAGCATCAAAGGCTGTATGCTACCCGCTAACTGTAATCATAACTCTCCGCTTTGTGAGAAGGTTGTGGACGCTCATAGTTTTGACATGTACCAAGGTTTGCAGAGACATGTCGTCACAAAGCGTACTGACTCCGTCTCTATCTTTACGCATCCGACGACGCTCGGCGAAGCCTGTCTTGTACCGTGGAGATGCAAAGAGAAAAGGTCATATTGAATTCAAAGGCAAAATCCTTCCACCAGTTTCGCGAGGTTCTTCTGCAAGGCGCAGTCGAACATGGCTCAGATAAGTTGTTGCGCTGTTTAACACGTTGCGTTCTATAAATTTCAGGCGCAGGCACGAGCCACCACAGACTTGTGCGCTCAGTGTGTATGCCAATTCATTTCAGCAAACAAAGCTGCCTGCTTTAAGTCTGAGAAAGCTGCTTTGCATATTGAAACATGATAGTTGACGTCGAAGTTCTGACCCAAAGCAGCACCAGAATGTCATTTCCAGTATTTTTTTTTTTTTTGTAATCCCGTAGAAATAAGAGAAATCACTTAGTTCTACCGCGTTGTGGTTTAGGCTGTCCTGCTGCCTAATCTTTGTCGTAAGTCGCTAAAAAAATCTGGTTACGGACCACTGCGATTTCACGACTCGCGTTCAACGCTTTCCTAAACCTGTGTTTGCCCCTATATAGGCTCCTCTTACTTAACGTTTCACTTATATGTATGTCAACGAGCCTTCGACGCGATTGTAAGTCTGTATATTTACTTCTTCCAAACTCGAAGCTTCCTATTGCATCACTCGTTCATTTCGTCTGCTCACTAGACAGCGAAGTATAGCCTGCATCATTACAGACTTCCGTGCTGTCTCCTATAAGCTGTTTTCCTCACCGTGCACGCGAGAATTAGAACACGACTTAATATGGCGTCTTTCCGGCGCAAACAGCAACGTAACTGTCTACGCCACGATGACTGAAACACGTCAAAAGAGAAAGCCAACTTAATTAATTGTCTTGCATGATTATGTTCTGCTGCAGGCCAGGCAGGCATCAACCAGCTGGGCGGCGTGTTCGTGAACGGGCGGCCGTTGCCGGACTACATTCGGCGCCGCATCGTCGAGCTGGCGCTGATGGGCGTCAGGCCATGCGACATCTCGCGGCAGCTGCTCGTGTCGCACGGCTGCGTGTCGAAGATACTGACGCGCTTCTACGAGACCGGCTCCATCAAGCCGGGCTCCATCGGAGGGAGCAAGCCCAAGGTTAGAAGCGAGTGCTCAACCTCAACACTTCCGTCCTTCTACACTTGCGAACGAACATTAATCAACATTCAGTTAATCTTAGAGTTCTACAGAAGTGGCATAGATGGGCATCCAGACCCTAGGCCCAGCGACCGCCTCCTCGGAGTGAAGAAAGCAGAACTCGAAGGCTGTGCTCTTGCGGTCTACAGGCGTAGAAACCATGGCCGCCATGTTTTGGACATTACCTAATAGAAGACGCAGATTTCGACGACGAGCATCAGAACCGCCACCGTTATCACCACCACCAAATAATAATAACAATCGTCATCATATATCAATACGATTTCATGTCTACTGGGCGACTTTAGGTCAGCTTAAGGGCTCGATATATGTGCAAGCTTACATTTCTGTGACATTACTTCTCTTTATCTCGTTATTTGCGGCGATTGAATTTCGGCTTCATGACCTTCAGTGTTGCCGACTATTGTGGGCAGCGAGCCCATGCTAGCGTCAATCAGGTAGAAATTTCAATAGGCACACAATTTACATTCCGATTCCAGACCCACCGGAGTAAGAACGACGCAAGTGCTTGAATGAGATACCACATCTCTTTTTAGTTGGAATACTTCTTTATCCCAAGGATAAAGAAGGAGAGAAAGGAAGTAAAAAGAGAGATAGAGAGAGATAAAAGGGAGGCAGGGATGCTAACCAGTCAAAAATCCGGTTGGCTACCCTACGGTGAGGGGAGAATGGAGATGCGTAAATAAGGAAACACCCCACAACCACGCCGATTATCTTACAGACGCTTCCTTTATCCTGCTACAAGACCAATCGCAACCAGTCCAAAATATAGGTTGAAAGAAGGTTTTTTTTTCACCGGTTCTCTAAATCGAGCAGCACCCGTGGCTCACACGCGTGTGTTCGCGCTCTTCTGTCCGCCCTTGTCGCAGGTGTCCAATCCGCAGGTGATGCGTCGTATGCTGCGCTACAAGAACGATACCGGCTCCAGCGGCTGGGACGTGCGGCAGCTGCTGCCCCACCAGCCGCAGCAGCACCCGCCGCAACACCAGCCGCCGCCCGATCACCCGCTGGGCGCAGAGCACGGCCTCGCTTCTTCACCGCCGTCGGCTTCCAGGGTGCTCCGATGCGCCGCCGAGTGCTCGACGCTAGCCTCGCCGACCGGTACGGCCGCATATAAAAATTTTCGCTTCCTTTAATAGTACGGGAAACAAACAAACAAACAAACAAACAAACAAACAAACAAACAAGAAAGTCTGATGTCATCTTCCCACTTTCTATCACTGTTCTGCATGAGAATATCAACTCAATGAATAAAATAATCGAGCAAGCCCAAACAAGCGACCAATTTTACTATTCATTCAGTAAGAACGTTGGCGTGCGCTGATCTACAAATGAAACCTTTGAACTCTGAGACTGCACCAAGACCGGCGCCCCAGAATATCCACGTGTCTCTTCTTTATCTTCTTTTTTCATCTAAATCTCAATTTTTTTAGTAACGCTTTATTATTTATAGCACCTTAGGCCACATATAAGTAGAACAGAGTGTCAGAGCTCCCAGCCTCTCCACCCGATTTGCGAGCCAAAATCTATCGTTGGCGACAAAAGTAAATACGTCAACTGAAAGACCGGGTATTGATTGACATTGGCTCCCGCACCAACAGACACAAAGCATCATCACAATCACTATCAATCATCATTATTAAAGTTGATCAAAAGTCGGTGAAAATGTAAACAAAGAATCCGTACAATATTCCAAGATGCCCGCGCGTTTGCTTACTTACTAACTAACTAACTAACTAACTAACTAACTAACTAACTAACTAATTAATTAATTAATTATTTAATTAATTAGTTTTTTTTGTTTGTTTTAAGTTGGTCAGTGGATTGCCTTACTATTTTCATTTCAGTCTGATCAGCCAACGTTCCCTTGAACTCTCGATTACACTGATCATTTGAAAGCGACGCGTATCTTGTCAGATCTGAACATCTCGTCTACGTCTTTCTCCTTGTGTGTTCACCGAACAGTGGACGTGACAGGAGGCCTGGCTGAACCACTGCCTCTCGCCATGGGGCCATACTACCCCAATCCTTACTTGGCCCTGCAGCACGTCACCACCTGCCTGCCCACACTGCCCCAGCAGCAACAGCAGCAGCATCCGCAGGCCCGGCAGGCACAACAGCATCAGCAGCAACACCCGCTACAGAACGGTATTGGCCAGATGGCGCGACCTTCCACCTCGTCAGCCATGTTTGCCGCCTCTTCGTGTGCGACCATGACGCGGCCTTCGACATCGCATAACTCTGGAGGAATGCTCTTCCAAAAGAAGCAGCGGAGCAGGCCGTAAGTACATGACACTGGATGCGAGATTTAGTTACTGGAAATAAATGTGTGTGTCTGTGCGTGTGTGTGCGACTAGTATAAAACTATTAGAAGACACACAAAACAAGCTTATTGAAACCTAAGTCCAATCTACTTAGCTTAGTTCGCTACAAGGCCTCATGGGGAGATCCATATTAAAAAGGGGGTGCCGGTAGCGTTACTGTGATGATTTTCGGAAATGTAATCAGGTCCTTTGGTTCTTTTCAACAAAAATCTCAGCTAGTTAGTCCAGTCGCGTCTTTGTACATCTTATGTTTGTATGTCATGAATGAGAAAGCATCTGTTTGACCATGCTTTTTCCTGGATGTAACCAACGCTGGGAACTGTATGTAGTACGTGTAGGTATAGTGCCTATGCCTATGTATTAGCCAGGCTTCAGCCAGCAATTGTTGAGGGTGAAGGGTTCATCCTGTCCTTTGTATGTCCGGGTTGTATTTTAATATAGCTCACTATCCAAGTACTAAAAGATTTCGGAGGCCTTGAATTCCGTCTCACTCTAACGAATTTTTTTTCGGTATTCTGAAATAACGTTTCCGAAAGTCTTCCACAAAAATTCATTTGTCGTTTCTATTACGTATCATAATAGAGAGCTAGCATATGATGTTCTAAATACAGAAGCAGCAATTACAACCATTTCTTATCTATGTGATAAATTTTCAAACTTTATAATGGAATGAGTTTCACAGAATACAACGAGGTACGGGTAGACATCGTATGAGGAAAAGGTCACGTCGACCTATTTGTAGCATAATGCGAGGAAAGGAGCTCATCCACAAAAAGAAAACTGCCAGTCACTGGATGCGATTGGATAGGGAATCGAACGACGGACCCTGCATGACGAGGTCAGCCGCTCTACAAAGTGAGCTAACTAGAAAAATAGCAGTCGACAAAGCGAGATAATGAGTTCGAGGCGCTGGAATCTCGAATATTACTTAACCAAAATTGTTGTACGAAAAACAGCATGGTGGATGTAGTTGTAGAATAAGGAAAATCAGCAGGGTCTTTTCTTTCTGGTTTGGACAATATGAGCTACTTGGGCAGCATGCATTCCTTTCACGATCACGACTTTGTCGCACCTTCATAAATTGTGAAGCCGAGGCAAAAGTACGACAGCTCCAGCTGCCGCCAAAACGAGGCAAAATATTATGCAGCGCACTCATCTCACAAAGGTGAACGAGGCACGACGCATAATTTTTTTTAAAATCTTCATATACCAAACTGATTCTGACAACAACAAGCGAGGACATTTTATTGTAAGCCGAAACTGGCTGACTTCACTGGCATCGCCGAACGGTAGGTGGGCTCTGCGAAACGCACGGTATGAATGCGGTAGAGTACTCTTTACAGGACAACTCCCACCCTTCTATGGCGCATTCTCTCGTGGAGAAACTTTAAAAACAAAATTATTTCAAATAATGTAATTCTGCCTCCTACATGCACATGCGAAAAGTTCAATAGAGAAATTAATGAGGCTTGTAGTTAAGCAAGGCAGACAAAGAATTTTACAACAACGAGCTTCAGCCACTGGCTCCATCGGGATCGACTCACTCCTGTACAGGTATATCAAGCTGTCAGTCATCAATCAACCAACGCCTTCGCTCACAGCCCTAGTGTAGTTTCCGGACGTTAAGCAATCAGCAATTATTATTTCTTCTATTGTGATCATAAGCGACTCATATGAAGAGCATTTCATTCATCGCGAGAGACGACACAACGTTTAGCATCCCTCATATGAAGATCATTTCATCCATCGCGAGAGACGACACAATGTTTAGCGTCACTCATATGAAGATCATTTCATCCATCGCGAGAGACGACACAACGTTTAGCGTCACTCATACGAAAATCATTTCATCCATCGCGAGAGACGACACACCGCTTAGTGTCACGTTTTGTCCTCGCTTTCGTGTGCGCGCAGCGACTCGAACGAGCCTGACTCGGAGGACGACCTCGACGACCAAGACTCGGCGGACGAGCAGTTGCCGTCGAGACGGCGCACCGGCGGAGGCAGCAAGGGCGTCACGTCGTACTCCATCGAGGACATTCTCAAGAAACCGGGCGACTCTCCCGCTGGAAGGTCCAGGGCCCCCCACAGGAGAACGGCGACTTGGAGCTCCGACGACGGAAGCGCGAACGGCACGTCGCCACAGCATCCCAAAGGTGCGTGAAAGTCTCCGTCATTTCCTGCAATCTGCTCGCCGCAAGGACTCATTGTCGTTCTGACCGAGTGGCGCGGGTACGCTTCCCGACCGTGGAGGATGCATTCCGATGGGAGAGGAATGTAAAGAACACTCGCGTAATTGAAGTGTACGTGAAATAACTCCGGGCGATTACAATTAATATAAAGTCTTAGCTAAGCCCCCCATCAGAGCGCCATGCGCTTCAGTAAGCTAAATTCCATAATTTCATTTGATTTCTTGGGATTTCTTGCGTTGCAGATCACTGTGAAACGGAGAACCTGGTCTCGTTTCTCGACGGTTAAATGCCTTCGTGTTTTGGAAACAAAAGCAATTAAACTAGAGTATTAAGTCGCATTTTCTCGAACTTGGCGTATAGATAAAGCGAGTACAACATCCCAATAAGGCTTTTGTGAAAACCATTGTTTGAACGTCGACTACGCGTTTCTTTTCGCATCGGCACATCGTCTAATGCTACAGCTTCCGAAGCCATCGTCTAAAGCTTCCGAAGCTTTCCAGTTATGGTCTGCTTATCGGTCTCTGGCGGCTTTATTGTAAGCGCCGTGTTGTCGTTACACTCTTTGGGCACGAAGTAGGTTTTACGCCCGTAAATAGTTCCAGTGTATAAGAAACATTAATGGCAACGAATTATGTGTACCACATTTGAATTGGCGGTCCTTGTCTTTGTGTTTATTTATTATACACAGATGTCATTTCAACCTGTTGGGGCAGTAGAACAGTTGTGGCTGTGGTTCTGTTTGTGCGAAGGACCGAGTAAATGCCTCGCCAATACGACAGTGTTGTAACAGAAACCGTTGGAACAGGCATTCATCTATAATAGTCACCACGCACGATGTACAAAGTTGCCTAAAATGAGACATTATTAGTCGAGTTTATGTAAAACGCAGATACGTTTCATTTAGTTGCATATATGAAACATATTATAGGTCGTATTTTCCACCGATTTAGCCCTTTTTGCTTCCTCAACGCAAAAATAGAGAAAATCTTTCGAAAGCAACCAACATTTGAATAATAGTTTTTTTTTTTTTGTAGATACTGTGAGTTGTTCGTCATCTTCATTCCATTTTTGATAGTAACCACCCCGCAAGGGCTCTTGCAGATTGTGAAAAACAGAAAGAGAGTAAAATATAAGGTATTTCGGCATTGTCGTGAATACTAGAGGAGGAGGAGGAGGAGGAGGAGGAGGAGGAGGAGGAGGAGGAAAATGAAGGAATGAAAGGTATGGAGGTCAACCAGACGCACATCCCAGGCTTACAAAGCGACGCGTGCACTGCTACGTTTCATGAAGGCGAGTGGCCTCAGTGACCGGTTATAGGCGTGAAGTTATGGACATCCGCACGTATTCACACCAATAGGACCTTCTTCCGTCTCCCCCCCCCCCCCCCTTTCCTTTCTTCCCTCAACCCCCTTCCCCTGTGTAAATACTAGAGAAAACAAGAGTAGTATAGACTAAATAAAATGCGAGTATATGACGTTTCTACAATTCTTTACACCGGAGGACAACTAACCTTTATATGCTATGTAAGACGACATAATTAAGAATATGACCCAGAACTCAGGACATCATTTGTAGGCAGCAACAGCGAGATTAGGCAGGATACAGGCGCACTTACAGACAGTAGCGCAAGCAACGAAGGCTAACACCACATATAAAGAATGAGTTATAGAAATTATTTGCGCAAACCATCTCCCTGCGCCTACAACGTTCTTCGCACTGGTCGAGTAGTGACCACCAGCCGCGAGGCTCGGGTAGAGCATTAGCCGCAACGTTAACACCCCAGCTGCCAGCGGCTAGTCATAACCATTATCAACTGCAGAATGGGCACTGTGCTCGCAAGCAGCTCGTAAAACAAGCTCTGCCCATCCTCCGGTGTTTAACGAAGCGAGCCCGCCCATAATCACCTGTGGTCAGTTTCCCTGGCCCTTTAGACGGAGCAACGAAACTTCATCCACAGAATGCGCCTCAAATGTTCCACACGGGAGGTGCCTTCTTCCGTCGTTTCTGGCACACAGAACGCAACGATGTGCCGTTATAAGCGGTTTATGGCAGCCCGACGTTGACGTACTTCTACGAAACCGCTACAGTTCACTGTATAAACGCTCGTCAAGTTTCCGAGAGATCTGCGACCCTCCATCTGGCGACAGTGGCAAACGAGAATTCAATTAGTTCACCCCTCGCCCACGAGAAGCGCCACGCGCCACTAACGGCGCGGCGCGCACACGCGCACGACACACGTGTACTGTGATTACGGCTGCCGCCACCTTGTGGCGGGAGTGATAGGTGTCACGCTCCGCGGCCTCGCAGACGACTCATTTCATGGCGATCGGAAGCAGACGACAAAAAACGCGGTTAATCTCTCCCCTGCCAGCTTTGTGGCCACCGATCACCCACCACACCCAAGCTGTTATTCCTCCCTCACCTCGAAGCTGAATGGAAACTAGTGGCCCCCTTCCCCAGAATCCTACCTTTTCTTTATTTTATTTCCGTTTAGAGTAAGTGCTCGAGGGAGTCAGGGGGAGAATTCCCAAAGGGCACTTTGTTCCCGTCGGCGCTCGCTTTTCGACGCCGCCAGTTCAGCGGTCGGTGTTCTGACTCTGGGTTGGCGAATGTGATGCAGTGCTTTACTTGCTCCCGTAGCGGTGAAAAAAGGGAGGGGAGGACCAGATAGGAATCGGACGCTGTTGGCGCACTGGGGGAGATCAATCGCGGCTCTAGGGACTTCTCGTCGCAAACAGGGGATGTGTTGAGAGGTTCTTGAACAGAGAGAAAACGAATTTAGATTTGTGTCCATTGATAGCGACCACCGGGGTCGCTATACTATGTCCCAGAAAATGATGTGGCCAGGCGCAAGATGCAGGAGACGCACAGCAGCCATTTTGAGCTGCTCGCGCGTTTGTGATATGATATTTTGCTCTCTGTCTTCTTACTTGTTGTCAACAGCACCTTGCAAAATGATTCCTTTCAAATAAAGCGGCGGAGGAGTTGGCTACTTGCTCTGGCGCGCCCGCTTATGACCATATGACCATAGCATACACAAGTATGCTATGGGTTACTGAAAAATAAGAGCAAATCCACGAGTAACAGTTTTTCGCTTCACAAGTAACACTTCAATCCTTTTCTCTACTTCAAACCTGCAGACGAATGGCCGTTGGCGCAGTCATCCCAATTGAAGTGTACAGGGTGTCCCACGTAACTTCAGCCAAACTTTAAAGATATGCAAATTCCACGTAGCTGGACATAACCAAAGTAAAGTTGTTTGCCGTAGATTGGAGATACTCAGATTATGTTCTGCATTCTAATAACATAATTAGTCTCAATGAATCAACTTCTCAAATATTATAGTTAGATTAAACGAGTCAATGAGAAAATTGTAGAGCAAGATGAAAAACTCCCGATAAAGCGTTCTGTTGCTCAATACGTGCTACTAAAAGCGTTTTCCGAGCGTGAAAGAGTCCCGCAAATACATGCGAAATGCCTCGAGCGGCCAGTCGCGCGGCAATTCTGCATGTATTCGCCAAGGCTAACTTTAGCGAAGGCTTAAAAAAACCGCGAAACACACACACACACGAGTGTGCGTGTGTGCGCGCGTGCGTGCGTGTGTGCGTGCGTGCGTGCGTGCGTGCGTGCGTGTGTGCGTGCGCGTGCGCGTGCGTGTGTGTGTGTGTGCGTGCGTGCGTGCGTGCGTGTGTGTGCGTGTGTGTGTGCGTGCGCGCGTGTGCGTGTGCGTGTGTGTGCGTGTGTGTGTGTGTGCGTGCGCGCGTGTGCGTGTGTGTAAGGGCGCCCGAACAAAGGCGAAATTGCAGCCGCGAACTTCAGCCATAAGTTGTCTGCTACTGCATCCCGAGCGTACTTAGAAAAGACCTTCAGGTGGCCATCAGTGGCGCCTCTATAGGCGAAGCACTACGCGTATCTGTACTGTATAACATATAGCTAGACTGAACCTGAGTAGAGGCCCTATTAGTAGGTTGTTCATTCACTGTTCTACGCGGCTGCTGCACCATATTGCACCCGCAGAAATTGAAACTGCTGGCATTCACTCACGTCTGCTCTTCACACCTCGCCCTTCTTTCAGGCCACTCGAAGTCGGAACAGGAGTCAAGTCTGGAGGCGGAAGTGACGTCATCGTCGGCCGACGCCGAGTGCAACGGGCTGCCACCTGCCACGTCCCAGCAGCAGCTAACCGAACAGACGACCGCCGCGGCAGCAGCAGCGGCTGCAGCCGCAGCCGTAGCGGCTTTCCAGCCCCAAGCGGCAGCTCTGGCTCTGTGGGCCGGAGCAGCAGCATCTAGCCCAGGCAGCGTAGGATTCGCGTCATTCCCGTTCACGAGGTTCGCACCCATGATGGCGCCGTTCCCGTGCTCCTACTTCTCGCAAATGGCCGCCATCTACCCGCACGCCCAGCCGCCACAGCCATCGTCGTCGTCCATCGAGCCGGCGATCGTGGTGGACAGCAACATCGTTGCTGATTCGGCAACTTCGCCGTCTCCCGCGGCGGAAGCACCGACTAACACGATGCATTCAAAGCCGAGTTCGCTGGCACTGACTCCGTGAGGCGTCGGCGAGACGCGTGCGTTGTTTGTTCGTTTGTAGTAACAGTTGTTGAGCGTTCTATAGAATAGAGAGTTTTAAATTAGGGGACGCAAGCGGCTTGCGTACGCAAGACCTAGGGGCGACAGTACTGCGCGTGCGCAGACAGACGTAGGTGTCTGCGCATGCGCAGTACCATGGCCCCTAGGTCTTGCGTAAGCAAGCCGCTTGCGTCCCCAAATCTAAAACTCTTTAATAAGAGTTGCACTCTAGGCGGGCAGTATTGTTATTTTCCACGCGAAAACGGAAGGTATAGGAAGAAAAAAATTTTGTGAGCCGACAATGACAAGAAAACAGCAAAAACACACGCGCAGGCTGTGCTTGAGTAAAAAAAAATTTTTTTTTTCGTTCAGCAGGATGGTATAAACTATTGTTGATGCGTCAGGTGCCTTGAGATGAAGGACTTCGCGCTAGGCAAAACCTACGACATTAGGCATGCATGTGGCGTGCACTTCCAGTTAATGGCATCGCCAGAATGCTCCTAAGCTATTGGTACTGCGCACTATATTAACTCGGCGTAAAAGTACCTTCCATTTCGAGTAAACGGAAATTGATCGCGCCGTTTATTCTGCTCGAAAGATACGACCGCGCTTTGCCAAAGATAAATGAAAAAAAGAAAGAGTTTACGATCCGTTAACTAGAGGCATTATATAAGCCGACATAGCCCTAATAGAACGGGAACTGCGAGCAAAACGAGTAACTGAGCAATGCCTGAAGCAGCTTGCAGAGCATATCTGACAAGTCACTAGTCAGGGAAGCATCGGGGCTCCCGCAAGTACGAATAAAACCACCGTTGGGAAAATAAGACAACCAGAGCACGCCGACTCCCCCTATTAAGGGCCACTATAAATTTGGTACGGTATCGGAGTGATTAATGCAAACGACGTTCGGATATTCTTGCAACTGTTGCAAATGTTTCAGGAGGGAGTCAGACAGCGTAACGCTGCCATTGCGCTGAGTGTGGGCTTTAAAAAAATGAAAAGTACAGCTAAGTGAACACGGCGATGAGGCGCGGCATATGTGGGCACTGTTCCTCCTCCTGAAATCGAGTTCCTTTTTTTTCTGAATCACCCACAACGTCTAATATGACTTCACCCGAAGGTTAGCTCGCGTCTCAGTAATGGAATTCGCATGTCGCTACCGGGGCGGATTAGTGGCCTATGTGTATCCTGCTGCTCAAAAAAAGAACGTGTTTCAGTTTCTGTACCAAGCCGTAGAGCTATAGGCCATATTTTGACGAAGGCAGAATCGCAAATGCAACATGTACCAAATGTTCAACCTAAATGCTGAAAACTGATCCGGCGCCCCCTAGATATTGGATTCAAGGCCGTTTGCGTTGGAGTAAACGTCATTACCTCCCGATTTTTTTTTTTTTTTGCAGCCTGAAATAATGTTACAGCAAATAGCCGTACCTGGCCAACACGATATGTCGCCGCAAAACCGCCTTCCACGACGTAAAAAGCTTAAAAATAAACTAGCGGATAACCAACACAGCTATACATGCAAGCAGGGTGATCACTGCGCTACTCACGGCTGTTCTACAACCGGCACGGTAAAAACGTGTGGTAAACGATTGAGCACGGCATCTTTCTAATTCCGGCACCTTGTCAATAGCATCTCTATATAGGCTGCAGACGACTACAGACGGGCTCTTTATAATAGCAGAATAAAGGCGATCAAATCGGTGTTATTTTGTTACCACAATAGAACAATGTCGTGGAATCTGCGAACCCCTTCGAAGAGTTGGAGCTGGTCACTTGTTCGCGCGTGAAAATTGTTCACTGTCAGCACCAGAACAAAGAAAGCGTTAGTTCCCGACCTTCGGTGTACACATGGAGTGGTATGACTTATTCTGTGCATGACGAGAGTGCGCGCATGGGCATGTTGTTTGTCGTTAAAGTCATCAGCATCTGGTCAAAAACACAGAGTGTCATTTTCATCGTTCGTAGCTAGTCATATGAAATCAACAAACCTTGCTACCGGAGTTCGTGACTCCAAATGTGAAGAGCCCGTTCGCTTTCGTTGTTGTAATGGTTACCAATATCTACATTATCAAAGCATCCTCGTATCGAAGCTCTTCTTCGACTCCACCCTGTAAGGAGTTGTGCCTCCCGGAGACTTCAGTCACTGCACTGCGATAACTACAGCCTCCGAGATCATCCGCGGTTCTCAATCTTGGAGGTCACGCGATACGTTTGCCGGCGATACTCGCGGTTTAGAAACAGCTCGAGAAGAAGTGAAGACCTGAAGAAGTGGCTAGCGGACTCCTTCCCAGATATCATGAGGGCACTAGTCAGACGCCTAGCTTAGACTTCAAGGCCTGGCTGACAACTAGGCCTCTCCTCTACAGAGACGGGGACTGGGGCTTTGTGTTTAGTGCAGTTATACTCACCTTACCGTGAGCAAGCCCCCCCCCCCCCCCCCCCCCCTCTATTGTCGGAAATGCAGAATTGAAAAGTTATAGAGATCATTCCTGTGGCTCAGTGACTATATACGGCGTTCCGCTGAGCACGTAGTCGCGGGTTCGACTCGAGCCCACGGTGGTCGCATTCCACTGGAGCAGAATGCAGATAAACTAGCGTGGCAAGATATGTCATAGTTGGTCAAAATTATTCCGGAGCGCATCACCACAGCATCCTCCCATATAGTGAAGGTGTTCACTGTAGTGCGCTATAAACCATCACTCCATGGTTCAATGAATATCATAACGCTGGAATCACACAGGATCCGTCTTATGAAGTCTCCCTGCTCGGCGGAATCGAGGAAGAGCTTAGACTCGAAGCTGGTCTGTGGCTACGGCTGTAAGGATCTATATCATTATCCTCTTTACAGTGATCTCGCGTTTCTTGCCCCGTGATGCCAACTAGTAGCGATGGTGAGAATGTTGTCAATAAAGTAAATGACCCTACAGGGATGTGTGTGATTCTTTTGTTTCTATCTCTGTTCGACTGCCTCCTATATGCCATGTTTAACAATGTATTCTATTTTAACGCTGTCACTTGGAAAGAAGTTAATGTACCGAAGGCGGCGGAATCAAATAATGCATGGTAGCATATTCCTTGACCAGTTACAGTCAAAGCATACGCTCAAAACCACATACATGACATGAATAAGATTAACTGTTCTCTGCTTCAAACTGCAAGGACAGAGACAGAGGTACCGTTGTACAAAGACGCGTCTGAAGCACATGAATTGGCATAGGATCAGTTTTATGAGAATGAAAAACATATACGCGGAAAGGAGACGAATAACGCACGAAGACACAAACGAGCTCAAATTTCAAATCCATCAAATTTCAAGCCCAGTAATGGATGAGCAGGCAAGAAAAATATAAGAGTGCGTAGTCCGACGACCATGACAACAGTTTGCTTTATCTGGATTACGTAGAATTATTGCTGGCGTCTTCCTCTGGTGCGCCCTGGCACTAATTCCGTTCATTAATCACTCGAGGTCACCTGAGCTCTGTAGCTTCGCGAACATTTAAGTTCACATGCAGTATAAAACCACACCCATCCAGCTCAATATCTTGGCATCCTTATAGCAATACATTGAAGGGGCTGGTGAACGCTTAAATTTAGCGCTAGGAAACTATGTCTAAACGTTCGAGCCGTTGGTGCCGCCACCGTCAGCGGAGTGCCCTCCCATTCGACGGAGTATGCGCGGTTCGCGCGCGAGGAGGGTTCGAAGGTCTTCAAGGACGTAGAGTGCGTGCGCTTGGTTGGAAAAAACGACGTAGCAAAAGGGACGCACCGCAAACGCTACGTTCAGTCACCTCGGTGGAAGAACCAAGCCAGGGAGCGTATGGCATGCTACGAAGCCAACGTTCTGCCTTCCGCTGTTGGCATACGCGTTGCGCATTGAGAGCGTCAGCAAGGCTTGACGCTGCGCTTGGACTCCTCTGACACGGTGCGACATCTTGGCGCGATCCAGCACGCAAGGCAAGGTGTTGTTGGATAATAGCTAAGGTTAAGCCCAGGATGCGAAGCATACTAGAGTAGAAGCACTTCCAGATACACTCGCAACTTCATCCTTTACCTCGGACTCTGTGGAGGAACGCTGCTGTTTAGCCGCATACTGTGCACGTCGCTTGGCAAGCCGAACTTCTCGTTCTTCGGCCGTTTCCGTGGCTCTTTGTAACTTGCGCTTTGCGGTCTGACGAGCGGTCCTTTCCTTTCCCGCCATCGCGCTATGCAACTGGCCTCGACGAGAGCGCACCGCTCTTTTATACAGCTGTTATGACGCCAGTGCCCTAGCGGGAGGAACGGGAGTTAGGCCGCAGCACCGGCTGTGCGACCGCAGGCGAGCGCAAGAGTTGAGCCCGGCTTGCAGCTGTTGTGACGTCAGTGCCCTAGCGGGAGGAGCGGGAGTTAGACCGCAGTACCATCTGTGCGACCGCAGGCGAGCGCACGAGCTGAGACCCGGCTATGTAGCTACGCGGCCGCAAGCGAGCGCACGAGTTGAGCCTCCACTTTTGCAGCTGTTATGACGTCATATGGTAGCTACGCTGCCGCGCGCGGCGCAGCAAGGAAGAGCGTGGTTGTGCGGCTAGTATGCTTCGCATAAAAGGAACAGCGACCTGGCAGCTACAAAACACCTCACAACGCTGGCGGGACGAAGAACGCGGTCTGTAGTGGCGCACACGTCGCATCTCGATGGCCCACGATATGCGCCAGCCCTACGGGAGAGGGGGAAGGGGGGGGAGAGCGGTCCGTTGTCCTCAGAGAAAGAGGTACAGGCACGGATTGCATACAATCGCGAACTGACATAATCTGCACATTGGCTCCTTTGATTTGTGCAAGCACCCTGCAGAATTCCCTGCACGGCGAGCGAATTGACATTCGTGCTGTCTTTCGCTTCAACGCGAACTAAGCGGCGAGAACACAGAGCGCACGAACCTATCAGCCCCTCAGCCCGCCAAGACTATGTACCCATCGCAGATCGCTTTCAATATGGGTAGGGCCAGCGCTCAGCCGAGCCGTGCGCAGCCGCCAGCAAAGAAAAACCTACCTCCCCCTCGCTCCCTGCTCTCGCTTTGCCTTGCCCGCGATTGAAGACGGCGCGCTTCGTCGCCGCCTTCCTCCCTTGCACGGACGAGATCGAGCCACCATTCTCAGCCTCACCCTCGCACGCCCTCGCTCGTACCCACAGCACGCGGCACGCGGCCACGATGTTATCGCGCTTGAACTTTGCGGCACGTATTGCAATTTACGAATTGTAGCCGTTGAAATTGTAAGACGTATCCAACTGAAATGAATCTCCAGGATGACACCATTTTCGAGATATTTCTCAAAGTGTGGGACGAAATACGCGAACGTTCCCGTTACTTTAGCGCTTTAATGCATAAAAAAGTGTTTTTTTAATTAAAAGATAAATGGAAAAACAGTGCATTATCACGGCGAGTTTTATGGCGCATATTTCCAAACTGGTGTCATTCTTGAAATTAATTCCTAGTGGACGCGTCTTGCAAACTCACCGGCTACAATTCGTAAATTGCAATATGTGCCGTAATTATCTAGAAAATAATTCGTGATATTTTTAATTAGATGAATATGTGTTTCGATATCTCGTGCAAGTGATCTCAGACTCTCTTAATAATCCTGCACAAGGACTATAGAATTATGTTATCTGCAACAGGCGATTCTTTAAAAAATTCCGGAAAACTTAAAGATGATAACCGCGTATAGTGGTATAAATAAATGTGTGTACTTATGTGCATTTAATATGTATTTTGTTCCTTTGATGTCATCAAACTTGCAGTGCACTTGCAGAGCTGCTACTGTGTTCTTGAAGATTGTTTGCTGTTGACGTTTCCAGTATGTAAACAAGGGTGAGGCTTTCTTCGTTTTCTTTTTTTCAGCCAACTTCTCTTCATTCTTTTCGATCGCGCTCCTTCCAGTTATAGACGACCATGATGGTATTTTAGGAGGAGGCCTGTAACGTGATAGGAAAACCAGATGTGAAAAACGCGATCATAACATGCTATGCACATGGGGCACTTGGCTTTCTCGGCACTGTTGGCACAAAGCGACGTACGGGGCTATTTAGAGACGTAATGCCTACTGGCGATCATCAACCATTCAAAGTTATGCTTGAGCAGGGTGTACGCTGTTTTCAAGAAAGCGTGAAAGGGCGCGCGAGCAGCGTGAACCGAACAGCTTACTTGAAGTGCGTTTACGTTGTTTTTAATGGCGCTAAGCATAGTGAGCCGCGCGAACCGAAGAGGTAAAGATTATCGGTCGCATGCGAGAAGTCCAGTCACGTGAGAGGTCCAGGTAACGGCGCGCAAGTAATTACTGAGCAAGAAATTGTGCAGAAATTCTCGATCATTATTTGAATATAAGCGAATAGCCCGAGAGAGAGAGAGAGAGAGAGAGCCCTTTAATGAAAGACAGATTTTAGCCGGTGTATAGACATCGCTGACATGTTACTCTGCGTGTGGAAGGGAACTGGGGAGAGAAAGAGAGAAGGAGACAGGCGAAAAAAAGGAATAAGTTAAAATAAAATTGGGCACTGAGTTTTCCGGCTCATGGCCAACGGCGTGCTATGGTAAAGTCCTTCAATGTATGCACCGTCCTATATTGAGGTGACAGAATTCGCTGCGTGAAAGGTGCATGAGGGTGACAGAGTACAACTAAAGTTTGTCGAGTTGACGAATGTTTTCTAAGTATGCGCATAAAAAGTTCATCGCACGCCTCTTCTGTGTGAGGCAGGCTAAAGGGCCAAAGACACAGTCAAATGGCAAAGGTATCTGTGTAAGCGAATGCATGAAATGTTCATAGAACGCACGTTCGTCGGCATATATATGCTTGATACTCAAACAGGATATGCTCCATGGTTTCAATTGAGCCACAGTTGTTGCAGTGTGGACTTGTCACTTGACCGAAGCGGTACCCGTAAGCCGTTTCCATAGGCGGTGTTCAGGCGAAGACGATGACACATAGTTTCCAAATGACGAGGAATGTTGGGAGTCGATCTGAGATTTGAGTCGATTTAGTAAAGGAAAGGGTAATGTTGGGTCGGCAAGCTCCACAGCCGATCCTTTTCTTCAGAAGCAAATCTTTTAGCTAGTTGGGAAGCATACTATCTAGCGAAATAAATCCGCCTATAGTTTTGGTGTTGAAGACCTTTGCGCACCGCTTCATCTGCTTTTTCGTTGGCCAGTACACCACAATGAGCCGGTAACCACTGAAATTTGATACTGTGACCTGATGCAATAACCAAGAGATGTAAGTACGCAATGTCGAAAGAAACAGGCTGATGTTTTTTTTTTTTTTTTTTTAACAGACTGCACAATGTTTGTAGTGCTCCTTTAGAGTCAGTGAACATCGCCCATTGATCAGGCGCTCGGCGCAGTATATAGAGGACAGTTTCTTTGATGCCGTGAAGCTCTGCTGTCGTTGAGGATGTCCTCCGCTGCAGCCAATAAGATAGCATTTGTCTTGTCGAGGGCACATAAAGACCACAGGAGGAAATCTCCCGAGTGGTTGAGGCATCAGTGTAGATGTGGGTGTGTTGAGTATATTTCTCGTCTAAGTCTAAATAGAGGAGAGTGGTCTGCAGCAGCGCGGCCTGTGGCATTCGACTCTGTCCCATTTACACCGGGTACAAACTGGTTTACATCTAGAGGGGAAAGTGTCCAGGGAGGAAAAGTCGGAGGCAGTAATTTCTGTGGCTGAATAGTCGGAAGAAGGTGCAAGATTTGCACAGCTTGGCCAAAGCCAGACTTACTGTGGGTTACGTGGACGCGGTACATGAAGTGCTTCTTTTCTTGGAGCCCATGCCGAAGATGGGTACTCATTGTTTCTTGGGAAGCAATGACATCTAGCGGTAGACATCCTGCTTCCGCTGCTGTTCCGGAGGCTGAAGAGCCCTTCAGGAGGCCCAGACAAATCCGCAGGCAGTTGTTCAGCGCGGCTTCCAGAGTCATCTTGTTTGCTGATGGTAATCTCTGGAGCACCGGTAGGCAATAGCGCAATGTACCTTCAATATAGGCTTTTTCAAGTAGTACCATTGAGCAGCAGTTGCAGCCCTATCGTGTTCCCGCCGTGAATGTGAAAACTTGCAATGCTGCAGCAATCCTCGCACGTAGTTTTTTAAAGCGAAAGCTTTACTGGCCGCGAACTTGCGATTTCGCCGTGGCGGTGCTCAGAGGAGGCACATAACGTCACAACGCCCCCCCTCCCCCCGCCTCACCGCGGATATTTCTCTCTCTCTCGCTCCCTAGTCACTACTGCGCAGCGCCGCGCCTTTCCGCTTCCGCCGTTTGGTATGACGTCACACCGCGTACCTCGTCGTTGCGCTCGTCTCCGCTCGCTTCGCCAGCTGCGTCGCATGCCTGATAACAGAACTCCCCCACCTGCTCATCCCTTCCCCGCAATTCGATTGCGCCAGCGTATGCGCCCTTTCCCTCGGCATCTTTGTATCGCAAGTCCTACCGCCGGCCACGCCAACCGCCGACAACCACGAAAACAAGCACCACGCACAACGTCGTTTTTGTTCGTCCTTCCTACATGCAATGCAACAAAATGTCTTTCCAAACTCCGTTCGGTTGAAGGCGCAGCGACCGGGCATAATACTGAGGTAATTTCTGGCGCCTGCGTTTGCACCAAGTTTAGGTCTATGACCTGCTTAGTTTGCACGTGTTGAATAAAGCGAGAAATTAAGAGTCCGTCCACGCTGCGTTTTCAACGTGCGTATACACATGGTATACACCGAAGACGCTTGGAAGGGATAGGGCGGCGAGAGGTCACGTGACACAAGCGACCCAATCACCGTGACGGCGGCGCGCGGAAAACTAATGCGATACTGATATTATATATATATATATATATATATATATATATATATATATATATATATATATATATATATATATATATATATATATATATATATATATATATATATATATATATATATTCTTTCTTTTCTTTTTTCAGTGATTATCAGGGAAGCGCAAAGGAGGAATCCCCGCTGCAGTATACACCTCATACATAACTTATCTCGACGGTGGAAATTCCTTGTGTCGCTATATTTATTCAATACGAGACGCGTTACCATCGACAGTCACCGTGAGATGGGTTCCGCCAATTTTTGAATACAAATAGCAAATATCGAATATCGAACAGTCAAATGCAGGCGCATATACGTATATATAGCAGGAATATTTATTCGGTTCTGTCAGGTACCGCGGTTGTATTGAGTAGAGCAAGAAAGACAGCTGTCACGGACAAGTGATCAATCTTAAACATGAGATCCTCACTAATTATCAATTGCACGAACAGCCAAACCTTAGAGCCTGGTTGCAAACAAGCTTTCCAATACCATTGAATTGTTGCCGAAAATGATTAGAAGTTGGGAAAAGGAAATATTTCACCGACGATTACGATACTCCGTAATGCGAATTTTGAGCGCAGCTGTTAGGGCGTTTTGAAATCGCGGTATATTAATTGTGGCAAAGAATTCGATTCCGAACGACAGCCTCTGCTCGGGCAGATCGTTTAGCAGCAGCGACAGGCGAAGCATTCAAACCGGTTGCATCGCTCAATGTTCAGAAAGAATAAAGAAAGCGTGAACACGGGAACGCGCGCGCCGCAGGCGAAGTAGCGCATGCGCTGTGGGTCTGAAGCCCGAGCCAGCGCTGTTTCCGCACTCGCCGCATGCCTGGTCGCCGCCGGCTCTCCGCTTTCCTTCTCACCCTTTCGCCATACCGTCCTCCGCTTTCCGCCTCATGGTCCCGCGGCATCCTCCTCTCAGCGTTCCTCCTTGCACCTATTCGCTCTCGCTGCTTTTTTCATCCCCCCGCTGGCGCCGTGTTCCCCCTCATCTTTCGCTACGCTCGTTCGCTCGGTTACAAGTGACGCCGACGCTAAAAGGACCCGTTGCAAGGAAAACATCACAGATTGTAGCGTGAAAGATAAAACTGCTACATTATTAGACTGGCAGAAACACTAAATGAGAGGCTACAAGGAAAATCACAGGTTGTCATGCATACGCGGCTTCCGCCGAGATACAAAAAAACAGAGCCTACATCGCGCATTTTGTCTCTGCATTGCTTCGAAAACTCTTGTCTTTAACTAACTTCTGATGACTTGCGACACTTTATTTAGTATAGGGAGAATACCTATGCTAAGTAGTAATCAGGCTAATTACCATTCGTTTGTTGCGATGTACCGGGCTTTCCACAATATGCCTTCGAAGTCGCTTGAAATTACGGAACCTGAGATAAGTATTTCCCCTTGATTACTTTTACCACAGAAGCGCACATTTGAAAATGATTCGGTGTAGTTAGACGATTATTCAGATCAGATTAGTTAACTTTCTAAACAAAATAGACATGCGATTGGTCCAAATCAAAAGCTTTTAGCGTGCCATCCGGGCATCTCGTATATATCGTTTCGAGAAATTAAAAAAAAAAAGTTGACGCCGCTAATTTTTACAGCGTAATCAACTCCGGTCGATTTCAAAAGCGATACCATGCAGCCGAAAAGCGCGACTGTCACGCCCTTAATAGACGACCATGCATGAGCGACCCGACTGCTTACGCCTTACCGTCGGGCGAGCACGAAGTCAGCGCGATTGAGGCTTGTTAAGGACTATTCTATATGTCAACGCGACGTTACAGTAACTGGCCAGTACGAGTTCAAGTTATCCTGTTTCACCTTTGTTTATATAGATAAGGGTTATCCTGTTTCCACGCCACCCAATGAAAATTTTTCTTTGCTTTCGGCACTTGCTCTATGGCACTATACTGACCTCTTGCATAATGCCGACAACCCGCGCTCACATCGGGTTTTCTTCACCGCCGTGAAGGGTAGGTGTGCGGGCGAGCGCACTCCGACGCGCGTAGCGAGTTTGTGGTCCAAGCGAGTTGTGATACAGGCCGTGCCGGCCGTTCGTCCGTATTTCACGCTAACTGCAACAGTCAAGTGCAATTGAAAGGAATGTGTAAAGCGCACACATGGCTAGTCCTGACACGGCACTAGCCGCGCGCGCGCGCGCGCGTGTGTGTGATTGCAACTGATGGAATCAGGAATGACGTTAAACTCGACAAAAGTTATAGCTCCTGCAGTCGAGGACACTTCGCGTCGCATTGTCAACGACAATGGCGCAAGCGCGGTAATATGCGAAAAATATATTTTACAAGCAGTGAACCGCGCTAAACAACAGGACGAAGAGAGGGATACAGACCACAGCGCTGTGGTCTGTGTCCCTCTATTCGTCCAGTTGATCAGAGCTGTTTACTGCTCGCAATCGTGAACCAACCAGCCCAAATGCGTATTCTTCTATATTGTACACCTATCCTGCTACGCTGAGCGAATCTTGCGATCGCGAGGATCTTTTATGCAGCGAACACGCTGTGTGTATGTCAGTGCACCGCAGCAAACACAATGAAACCAGCAGCAGAGCCTGCGCGGCTAACACACATGCGCGCGTTCTGCGCTAGCCCCGCTCACTGTAGTGGCGGGGAACCAGTGTGCGCAGTGGGTTGTCGGCATTATGCAGGATGTCTTCGACATATATAGCTGTTTCATTTTTCTTTTTTTCTTGGTGGGGGCGGGGGGCATTTCATCTGGCCCTGCGGTCGTGTTATTAGGCTTCTTTTCTGCTGCTTATTTTTTCCAGTTATGGTTCCTTAGATCGTTTCTTCCTACTTGGATAACTGTGGCAATTCTAGAGCTAATACATGCAGTGAGCCTGAACTCCTTTGGGCGACGGGTGCTTTTATTAGACCAAGATCGATCGGGTTTCGGCCCGTATTGTGTGGTGACTCTACATAACTTTGTGCTGATCGCATGGCCACGAGCCGGCGACGTTTCTTTCAAGTGTCTGCCTTATCAACTTTCGATGGTAGGTTACTTGCTTACCATGGTTGTTACGGGTAACGGAGAATTAGGGTTCGATTCCGGAGAGGGAGCCTGAGAAACGGCTACCACATCCAAGGAAGGCAGCAGGCGCGCAAATTACCCACTCCCGGCACGGGGAGGTAGTGACGAAAAATAACAATACGGGACTCTTTTGAGGCCCCGTAATTGAAATGAGTACACTCTAAATCCTTTAACGAGGATCAATTGGAGGGCAAGTCTGGTGCCAGCAGCCGCGGTAATTCCAGCTCCAATAGCGTATACTAAAGCTGCTGCGGTTAAAAAGCTCGTAGTTGGATCTCAGTTCCAGACGAGTAGTGCATCTACCCGATGCGACGGCTCGGACTGAACATCATGCCGGTCCTTTCTTGGTGCACTTCATTGTGTGCCTTGAGAAGGCCGGTGCTTTTACTTTGAAAAAATTAGAGTGCTCAACGCAGGCGAGTCGCCTGAATAAACTTCTGAATAAAGCCTGAATAAAGCTGCTACTAGATCTGCCGTTCTGTTGCTGGATCTGCTTGAGCCTGAACCACGGTGGCTTGGAGCCCGCCTGAATCACCTGGACTGCACTTTCTTTTTTTGCCGAAGTTATGTAGCAGTGTCCCTCTTGTACCGCAGCGCGTCATCTCCTTCAAAACGTTATCGTCTTCATCACACATAAAAATGACCAGCGTATTTTTTGGTTGGTGCTCCTAGAATGCATAGATGGTTCCCGAGTATTTTTGGCGCACCGTAATCCTTTCTTTTTTTTTTTTTCTTACGAATGTCGTGCACCCAGTGTGCGCTTCGAGAATGTTAACCAGCGAAACTTACGACCATGGTGGCGGACATGGAAATTTTTTTTTTCAACCGAAAGTATTGCATATTGAACACAGGGCGAAGCAAAACCATTACGACTTAGAAGCTCGTTCATCCGCGTTTGAAGGTATATTGCATCACCGTGGTTATCGCCCTCTTGCCCAAGTGCCAAATTATCGAATTGGAATGGCGATTTGTACTCGAAATTTCTAATGCATGCGTTCCTGTACTCACAATTCACGTTGCCCTATGATTTCACACCGCCTCCTCGCGAATCTTGAGCATATTGATATACATCATTGCACTGCAGTAATTATGCATATTTGTTAAACGAGTTTGCAGACTGACTTTGAACCTGTACATTAATATACCAAACGGGGCTCTTGCAATCGTTTTTTTTTTTTTTTTTCTGGGTTCTTCTGTCGTGCGAATAAGGGGGAGGGACAGATTGATACGGAAAAGTGCAATGTGGCTTACGGTGTGGGCCGTTCGCGCCGATCGACCGCCTGTTGCCGCAATCCAACTGGCCTTCACGAAGACTTCGCATGGGTACCCCAACATGGGCTAGCAGGCTTCTCTAGTCAACCATACCCGACGAAGCGTCCACCTCCTTGGCGGCCACGAAATCGAACTCGCAGCCACAGAACACGCGACACCGCAGCGAGCGCTTCGCGTGATACATCTCCGGTAGCCGATTCGACACCCCAGCGAGCGCAATTTAAACCGTACGCGTCCCGCAGCAAGCTGATGAAATTTCGGCGCATTCGATTGAGTCGAAAACTGTTACACGATTATTTATATCACACTGAACCATTGGCAACAATGACGGGTGACGAAATGAAGAGCGTTCTGCTTAGTCAACGTGCGCGCGTGGTTTCGTTTTCACATGTGCGAGTCTCGGCCCTCACCGCGAGATAGTTTCTGCAGGCGTTCCCTGGTTCGTGTCGTTTTTCTCACGCTAGTGAATGAAATGCGGGTGCAATGCAACGGTGACGCCATTGCTGTCATGCGAAGTCAGGACTCCGGTATCGCGCGGTGATGCTTTCGGAATGTTTCGGAGCAGACGACACAGCGGACCCGCACTTCTTCACGTCACACAAGTCATGCCACAATGGCGGTCGCCGTCGATTGGATGAGTTCAGAGGTTGCGACCTGAAATTGAAAATGTGCGCCAAGAGCCGAGTTTTTGCACGCGCGCCTGGCCATATTGCCTCATTTACTCTTAAGAGTAATAAACCGAGAATGGCTGGCCGGCTGTGTCATATGGCCCCTCTAGGCAGGCTACAAAAGAAACAAAAAGACAGGTAGGAGAGCCGTCGAAGTGGCTCTGGTGATTAACAGGGCAACTCTGTAGCCGACAAAATCGTGTTTATTCAGTATCTGTTCATATTCCACAATACAAATACGTCAGCCTTAACTTACCCAATTAAACTGCACATTGCAGACCAATTTCTCCTACCTTTTCCAAGATTGTACATTTCGCTACTTCACAAATAAAAAAATTCTGGTATTTTATGCGCCAAAATCGTGATATGATTATGAAGCTTGCTGTAGTGGGGAACTCCAGACTAATTTTGACCACGCGAGGTTCTTCAACCAATGCGGTATTTGCTTTTCGCCCCCATTGAAATGCCGGCGCCGTGGCCAAGATTCTATCCCGCGTCCTCGGGCTTAGGAGCGCAACACCGAAGCTACAACACCACCATGGCAGGTTCTTCACAAATTTGAGCAGATGCCTGGCATTGAGCAGCCTCATGCCAAACAGAAGATACTACATATATAATAAGATGCTACACAATTCCTGCACTAAAGAAAATATCCATCAACCTGTCTTTAACAATGTGCTAAAGATCTAGGCTAAGCAAAAGGCGTGCATATTAAAGTGTTAGGGGTGAGAGCATCTGCAAGAAACTTCTCAGACCTTTCTGGCTGGTTATGCTAAAATCCTGACCTCGGCCATTCTTTTTTTTTGAGGGGGGGGGGGGGGGGCATATTGGGATGCCAACTACAGCGCACAAAACTGCAAGTGGTCACAGAGTTATTAAAAACATAAAGAAAGGCTGGTCATTTGAATAGCTGTTTTGTTTTATTGTAACAAAGCATTAGTGTACATGAATGATAAAAGCCGCTATATGCTCTATGAAGTAAAAAAAAACTCTGGCCATGCAAGTTTGCAGGCTGAACCCTGCATAATCAAGTAAGGTACGAAAAAGGTTTAAAAGATCACTGTGCTTATGACATGTCACATACCGGAGGTAGCAATGCCATCAGTAAACGGCAACAGCAGCAGTAGCAAAAGCGCATGTTCTTACCCATTATATGGCACAATGCTATCAAAACACACCATAATTTGTATCTCTCGATGCTGCTTCACTCACATGATGAGGATAGGTTTAACTTTATACAACTCCAACATAAAATTGTTAAGAGGGTAACACTGACATTCTGAACTCAAGCTACAGCTGTATCAAAATATGTAAAAGTTGTCCAATGCAAGCACAGGAAAAAAGCAAGGCTCGAACCAGGCAGGCCTGTCAAAGATGCCCTAGTTCAACTTAATCTTCTGCAATAATAAACTACACTCATGCACCAATCTTTCAATTATGTACAAGGTGTCCCACTAAAATGCAGTCCAATAAAGTCAAACCTCAATAGAACGAAGTCACATCTGACACAAGTATACCCTTGTTATATCCAATGTTAATTACGTGCTGATATGGCAAAAAACAAAAAAAAAAACATTTTATAATGATTTATTATAACCATGCTAAATCAAGATTTGAAAGCAAACACAAATTCAATACAGTAAAGCTGAAACAAGTAGGAAACACATGCCCATGAAAAAAACAAAAATGGGGTATGATCATATGTTCTGAACATCACCTCCTAGGGTGTACAAATGCATTTGAACTTGGCCATCCACGTCTACGAAGGCAGCAGCAAGAATGTGAGAAGCTGTCATCTCGATTCTGCTCGAGTTTCATCCAAACTTCATCCATCAAGTCTCTACAGAGCCATTCCTTCAACACGCGTATGCAAGAGGAAAACACATTTTACTCCATAGACTACAAGATGGCACAATGTATGCATCTTCTCAAACACTAATACAGTAAAACCTGCCCATCATAAAAACTAGTTTTAGTTAATAAAAAAAATTAAATTATGGGGTTTTACGTGCCAAAACCAGTTTCTGATTATGAGGCACGCCGTAGTGGAGGACTCCGGAAATTTCACCCACCTGGGGTTTTTTAACGTGCACCTAAATCTAAGTACATGGGTGTTTTCGCATTTCGCCCCTATCGAAATGCAGCCGCCGTGGCCGGGATTAGTTTTAATGATACTTGGCTTACACTAAAATAAGGCAAGGCTTCTACTGAATTCTTTTGATCTCCATAACAGAAAACCTTGATGCAGTGAAGAGCCAGGCGCTATGGTCCCTCCCGTTGTAATAGACACTAGCATACTTACTCCTAGCCAGAGACACGTGCTCACAGCACAAATACAGGGCTCAAAACTGCACAGTTTTCGCTCCAGCTGCCAACACACCCTGAAATGTGCGGCAGACTTGTTGTGAACTTTACATTTAACTGTTGCCACAAGCCAAGTTTACAATTCGCTCCATTGCTTTAGGTACCAATGCGCCCCCGACGAATGCAGCAGTCTTTCGTTGAACCTCTTGCCCAACTGGCATTGCATGCCAAAATCGAAGGTCTGCTCCAATGCAGCCTCTCCGAATGCAGTGTAGATCAAATTGTGGACTATCTTGTTCGCTGATGTAGCAGTTTGAAATGACTCTGCCTTTATATTGAAACTCTATAGTAAACATTTTGCTCAGACATCACTGTTTTAATACAAAGTGTACACACCAATGTGCCATGCTTTTGTGGACAGCTCTGAAAACCTGCATGCTATCGCTATCTGCTTGTCTCTGGCAGCAGTGAGGAAGCTGTGAATAGATCAAATAATGGTAAACCTTCCCTCTCTATCTACCCAATAGCGGTTTATGTACGTGAGGTACCTCACCACAATTCAACATCATAACAAACTCGCATCTGACACGAAAATACTTGATTATATCCAATATTTATTATAAACTTACCGACATAGGCAAAAAAAAAAAACAATTATGAAATCTATGCAAGTGTAACGCCTCTAACTGATGGGTCAGCAAAAAGTTTCCTGCAAATTTTGATGGCCCGTTGGTTGCCTGCTGTGCTAACACGCGAAATAGGTACAACAATTACGTGTGCATGTTTTGTAATGCCACTAATATACAATCAGTGTGATCACATGAGATCGGCACTGTTTGACTGCAGGCTGCAGTTCAACCAAGCCAAGCTGTGGGCTGCAATGCACAAGTACCTTACTATCCGGACTATATTCACAGGCTACACAAGTTTAAAAGTAGAGAATTTGTGAGATGCAAACTATCTACAGGTGCCGACAATACATGACTATATTTTAAGGTAGGAAGCATGCTTGAAAAAACCACGTTCACAAACTGCCTACAAATATTTCCCGCACTACAATGCAGCGAAATCAGCTGCACAATCATCACGACTGAGCACAAGCAATACCATCTGAAGTCGTTGTCAACGGTTTTAAGAAAGCCAGACTGAAAACTGCCGTAACAGAGATGTCAGATTCTGAAGGCGATGAATACATTGAGGAGGTGTTTGTTGAATGCCACCTGCTCGACTTGTTTCGTTCTTACAGCGCCGATGAGTGTTTGATGGGCTTAAGGAATGGCTACTATATGAAGCGCAATAAAGCGCCCAGACTTTTAATGGATGAGAATGCATCTTTGCTTCTCAACTGCATGCTGGTTTATCCCTGCAGACCATACAATGGAGGCAGACTATCTAAAAAAACTTTTTATTTTAGACCCAAATCGGCCCCTTCGGACTACATATATACATAGTCAGGAAAATAGGGTATCCAGAATGTGCCGTTTGAAGTTGGTCTTGCTGAGCACATTTGCAGACCAACTTTTTGAGACACGGAGGGCGAAACACATGAACCCGACCTCCACTATTACGGCCATCAGTGTATTCGTCAGTCAAGCCTGTGCGTGCTGCAATCTCTTGCTTGATCACCGATGACTACTGGTGTGACATATTGACAGCAAGCGTCCACCAACGACACGTCACCAGCCACTCTGTGGCTGTCAACAAATTTTCGTCCCTGTCATACTGCCCAAAGTGCTAGGCGTAACCTGTGCTGCTTCAGCCAGCAGACAAAAATTCAGCTACAGTCAGCAATCAGCCAGCAAACAAAGTTGCAGCTTGGCGCCAAGTTGACGTAACAGCAACTCCGTTCACAACCATGTTTCCTGCATTGCGTACGCAGGTCACATAAAAAAATTTAGCAGCACCTGAAACTTTGGTTGCAATTACACATGAGCTCTAGGGGCAGGCAGAAGTGTCGTAGAGAAGTCTGAAAAATCAGGCATCTGTAAATTTGGTTGGCGACTGTACTCGACAATTTTTGCTAACAGAATGATATTTTGTGCCACTTGAAAACAAGAATTTGCTTCATTGTAATTAATAGCACATCAGATCAC
Source organism: Dermacentor andersoni (assembly GCF_023375885.2). Classification (NCBI taxonomy): domain Eukaryota; kingdom Metazoa; phylum Arthropoda; class Arachnida; order Ixodida; family Ixodidae; genus Dermacentor; species Dermacentor andersoni. The sequence continues at coordinate 46,374,341 of NC_092819.1, read as the reverse complement.
ACATTCTTGGCTTTGTTATAATAAAGCACTTGATTGAAATAAGGCAATAAGAAGTCAATTTCTTATTTAATTTCATATAGTATTCGATAATTCATTATATGAGGCTTCGTTACATATTGACGTTTGACTGTATTAACCCCCTTCAGTTGCCATCTAATTTTCCTTCCCATTTGTCTCTGCAGCACAACACTGAAATGATAGTGCACTCCTCATATCAATAAATTAGGCAGAGATAAGCGCGGCAAGCTTTCAGTGGGACAGATCTTTTTCTTTCTGTGCAATGGCATTCAAACATAGACACAATGCAACTTCTGGATTTTTGGTGAAATGAAAGGTTAAACATATGTGGGTTTATTTCTGTGACATTGAAGGGTTGCCGCCTTCCACTGTACATGCCATGTAAAATAAATACACATGCTGAAACAGCACTGGCAAAAAAAGGAGGCCAGGAGAGTTTAAAATTCCAGCATTCAAGGACCGCACTCGCTCATTCGGTAGAGTTGCTTTCGTGCCTGCCTGCCATCCACGGTGAAGGCCAGCTCCACGTCCAACATTCTGTGCATAGTATGAATAAATATCATTGCATGATTTGCACTGTAAGAACGACTGTAAAGAAATGTATAGGGTTATTTGACTCCAGAAACAATGCCCAGCTACACAAATGATGAACATCAGCATCACCAGAGTTTGTTGGGACAATAGAAAGTCAAATGGCCAGTTCCGTTTAATACAAGCAGGCTTGCTGCCTTCACTGGGCAACTTGTCAACTTCTTCAAACACATTCTTTGTTGCTTTCCTGGGCTTTATTGCAATTGCGGGGCCTTTTAATTAATCTGACCCGAACCCTTTCATTCCTGAGTCACTTCGCTTGGTCATATTCCAGCTGGCATGCACTCGAGCATTTAGGTTGAACTGCAGCTCGTTCAAAGTGAGAGGAAGAACTAAACATTCGCTACAACCATTGTTTAAGCGCAAAGCAACACTGTTATACAAAAATTAATGATTTTTTAACAATGATTCTTTAATGTATGTAAGAAAATTAGCAACCCCCCAAATCATGTGTTATAACATTATGTACAGATCATTTTTTAAAATCAATTAGGTGGGACTTTCTAATACATAAATCAGATGAAATATTCTGCTGGTCTTGGTGTATTCTTGAACAAGGCACTCCACTTATACAGTCGAACCTCGATATATCGAACAGCGCGGTGATCGCAACATAGTTCGATATAGCCAGAATTCGATATATAAAATCAAGTAGAAAACGCGTTAAAAACTAGCACAAATCAATCAATGAACCAATCATGGCGCAATAGATGCTCACATGAAGCTTCAAACAAAGTATTTATTTCGTTCGCTGAAAGTACTGAAGCAGCGTAGCCTGCTTCATATTGGCAACCGCGTGCTTGACCACGGCGTCCTCAACATAGTCCAAACGGTCCACAAGAGACAGTCCAGTGCCTTTTATTGCGCCGCAGTAGCGGCGTACAACGGCCAAAGCAGCTACAGCCTCAGTTGCAGTCGGGAGCAGGGCAACATCAGCGCTTGCTGGATCAGCCTCGGCAGCGTCTCCGTTTTGGCCACTCAGCAGTCACTTCTGCCGCGATCTCCACGTCTGTTAACTCCGCCACTGTTCCACTGTTTAAAGGCACCTTTGCGCACCCCCCGCGCGCCTGAGTGCTGGTTCTGTTCCGCCTTGGCCTTTATGTCACTCTTGTTTATCAGCAGAGTGCTCAAAGTACTCCTTGGGATGTTGAAAGCTTCGGCGACGCTCGACTTCTTTTCTCCATTTTCAACGCGCTGTATCACTTCCAATTTCGCAGCAAATGTCAGGGACGTCCGCTTCTTCGCGTTTGCAGCCATCACACCAACCACGACAGGCCTAAGCCACACACACACACACACACACACACACACACACAAACACACGCACACACACACACACACACACACACACACAATGACTGGCGTAGCACAAGCGGCAGCACCGAGACGCATGTGTCGTTGACGTCAAACTAGCCAACCTGGCCAAGCCACGGCCGCGCCAAGCCGCCGTGTGCGTACGCCGCTACGTTCAAATGGCGCCCTCGGCGCAACCGATGTGGGCAGCTATCGTACGCAGCAGTCTGGAACGCCCATCGCGCCGCCGCTATCTTCAAGGGTGTTGCGGGAAAGCTCGCCTCCTGTCAACAGAGCGCACTTGGTCTGGGGCGGCGGAGTTCGATATATCCATTTTACATCCGGCCCCGTTCGAAATAAAAAATTAAAAATGCATGCGATTTTCCACGTGATATAGAAAGTGTTCGATATACGCAATAGTTCGATATATCCGTGTTCGATATATCGAGGTTTGACTGTACTATCTCTCTCCGGGAAAGCTAGCTACCACTTGTTTGTCCAGATTATCTGAACACTCTGAAGAGTACCAAGTTTAGAGACCGCGATTTAAGTGCATGCCGACAGTGACACTTGTTCTATTACGTACTTTCTCTGGAAGTTTGCAGGAAATTTAAGACTGATGTTTGACAAGACGTTGGCATGTGTGTGTGCCCTAGGTGATATGTTATGTCGGAAAGGCACAGGTAAGGTACCACAGCATTACCCAAGAAAATTAGTCTCACCTTTATATACAGGACTTCAGTTAACTTGTAAAGGCCCAAGAAAAAGTTATCTGCCAGATTTCATCAACTTTTGGTATGCAGCGGTCTTTTCACACTATAACTGCATTGTAAGTTTTATGAATTTCCCTTTATTATTACAAATGGTACAATGGTTTACTTTATAAAATATGCTGGCCTTCTTTATGGGAGAGAAACATGACGCAAGTCCTCAAAGGTGTGCTATTAGTTTGGAAATTCTTAAAACGAGAAGGTTTCCTTCAAATAGTCAAACTTTATACAAGGCCATATAGCTTTCTGATGGCAAAATTAGCATTTTAGTGAGTATTATCTTTGTTTAGGGTATTAGTACTACAATTCAAGGGTGTTATGAGAAGCCAACCAACAAATACACCAAGGACAACATAGGGGAAATTATCTGTACTTACTAATTGAATAAAGAAATGATAAATTAATGGCAATGAAAGTGGATGAAAAAACAACTAGCCGCAGGTGGGAAACGATCCAACGTCTTTGCATTACGCGTGCAATGCTCTAACTAAATTTGCTAGAGCATCGCACGCGTAATGCGAAAATGAGGGACTGTTCACCACCTGCAGCAAGTTGTTTTTTTCATCCACTTTCATAGCCATTAATTTATCATTTCTTCATTCAATTAGTAAGTACAAATAATTTCCCCTATGTTGTCCTTGGTGTCTTTTTTTGTTGGCTTTTCATGATATGATTAATAAAAATTGGGCCCCCCGGTTAACGCCCTTTCTTCTAATTCAAGTGTGTGACATACGATTACAGCAGCTAGCAGGAAAAAGCTTTGGTTTCATTTTCCAGATGAACACAGTGCTGATACCATATTTATTCCATTATAAGGCGGTCGCAATTATGAGGTGAGGGTGCAGTTAGGGAACCCAAGAAACAAAACTTAAGTACACAAACTAACATAAAGCAATATAGAGTAGCTGATGGATTATTCAGACTAAGTGAAGAGTGCCTAAAATACCAAATAACCAGAAGCTTCTGGAATAATCAGAATAATCCGTGAAGGTTATATGCAAATTTTGCCTTAAAGGGACACTAAAGGTTACTATTAAGTCAACATGGACTGTTGAAATACCATCCCAGAAACCTCGAAACGCTTGTTTCGTGCCAAGGAGAGACTTATTTTAAGAGAAAATGCGTTCTGAAGCGTCCGCGTACCTCTAGCGCAGTTCAAATTGCTCACCCTCCGATCGAGGAGTACTGACATCATGGTCTCATAGTGACGTTGCGCCATCGGTGAGTAGAATGGCGTCCGCAGGCGGCGCTACGGCTTTTCTGCGCAAAACGCAAACGCGCGGCCAGAAACAGAGCCAAGACAGAGCCGACAGCAGAGCGAAAGCGGGAGCATGGTGGCTAGCGGAAGGAGAAACGCGCGAAAGCTGGTACTTCATTCTATGACGCAAACTTCGACGCTCGTCGCAATGGACCCTGACAACGACAGATTGGCTCGCGATGCTGGGCTCAACTTCAGCGATTTGAGCACTGACGAGCGCGACCTGCTGCTGAGGGCTCGCGCTGCCGGCGTCGTTGCGTACTACGACGGCGGCCTCGACACCGGCTCTCCGGAGCGGGAAAGCAACGAGGGCTTCCCACGACATCACATGGACGTGGCATTCTCGCTGCTTGTTCCAAATGAAAGTTTCGCGAGCCAGCAGAGCCTGCACAGCACGACGCGATAACGAAACTACTGAAACTCCAAAGCGTGCGCGGCGCAGAGTCGAGCGCGCACAGTCCAGCGAAAACAAAACCTTTCGACCACCCATATACTGAAGGGTAACGTCAAAATGTTCGACCTGCTGCTGAGGGCTCACGCTGCCGGCGTCGTTGCGTACTACGACGGCGGCCTCGACACCGGCTCTCCGGAGCGGGAAAGCAACGAGGGCTTCCCACGACATCACATGGACGCGGCATTCTCGCTGCTTGTTCCAAATGAAAGTTTCGCGAGCCAGCAGAGCCCGCACAGCACGACGCGATAACGAAGCTACTGAAACTCCAAAGCGTGCGCGGCGCAGAGTCAAGCGCGCACAGTCCAGCGAAAACAAAACCTTTCGACCACCCATATACTGAAGGGTAACGTCAAAATGTTATTTTTTCTTAGAATCGAATAGACCTAGACAAGTAGCATTTTCTTCAGTCTTATAATCGAATTAAATGATATTTTTTAATACGAGTAGTTGAGTATTAGTAACACAAATTATGAGGAGTGCTTTCGTCATCGGGCTAGTACCGGAATGTCGCTGGGGGGTCTCAAATCGTGTCATGCATTTACCTCAATTTCTCGGTTACTAAAGCTCTGTTCGCGATTATATTGACGCCTTAGACGTTCTAGAACATTGCTCTACCACTTTAATTTGACTTTCTGGTAACCTTTAGTGTCCCTTTAAGGTGTAACTTCAGGGTAGTGTGAATTTCACCTTTGTGCCACTGTTAATAAAGAAAACAGACAATGAAGTGAATAAAAGCAGGTAAGCCAGGATAACTGCTAAGTTTTTACTTACCGATGGTGGTCAGCACTTGGATTGATTGTGACAGTTCCTCGAATCTCTGAGTCCTGCTTGACATCAACAGGGTTTATGTAGAGAACTGTCTGCTGCCAATGCGTCTCGCTGAAAATGGCACAGGGGAGAAGCATTTTTAAGCACCATGCATACCTGCATACGGGTGGGGCCGTAGAGCAAACATAAAATTGGAACTACGTTGTAGCTCCCCTGATATCCCATTGGTCTCGCTTTTTTTTGTGGTGCCATGCTTTGGTTCCCAATGTAAGTTGACCCCCCCACTTAAGATTTTAAAATTTTAAGAAAGAGGTCGACTTACAATCGTGCAAATACGGTACTAGAGTTTGCTTTTTTTTAATCATACCAACTCTACTGCTGCTAATTTCACCTGCTTCTGTGACTCGTCTAAAAGAAACTCACTCAAAGCAAGTACCCCCTCTAGTGTCTTTTCACAATAAGAAGACTTCCAAGGGTATGGTTGGACCATGGTGGACAAAACTTTTTTCCGAACAAAATTAATTTTTCGTAAACCAAGACACAACATTAATAAAATCACAGGACGAGCCCAAATTCGTAAAATTCAGGAGGGTTGCAAGGTATGGCAATGCACTTTTATTCTCAGAACTGGCATCACCTCAAAATTTGCATCACAATATCTGCTGCACACGCAGGCGTGATTCTTGCATGAGCCAAATAAGCCATCAAAACTGTGGAAAAGTAAAATGCACATTGTCCTTCCCAATCATTGAGCGCTGAATTTGGAAGCTCAGTAATTTCTCACTTTGATTCTCACTGCATTTATATATACATCATATTTTGGTGACTATATAATCCACACTAAAATTCCTAAACATTTTGTGTAAACAGGAGGTTATAATGACAACTTTGCCTTCCTGTGCGACTTCACAGCAATGCACTCTGTGCTGCCATGAAGGAACACTGTGACTGGTGACCGAACATACGAGAAAACAACACTGTTTCTTGCGTTTTGCTTCATGCCAACGACTGTGCTGGGTCACTCTACAACCCTTTTCAAAAGTTTGTCAGATGAATGCACGGAAATAAGTTAAGCTCTTTTTACACATTTAATGCCAGTAATGCACAAAGACTGCTGGAGAGGACAAGGTTGGTCAGACAAATTCGAGGCTCTATTCAACCCTTGGTAACAAGTAATAACAGCAGCTTCTCAAAGTTTCCGTGTTAGATAAATGGCTGTTTGCTGTCTATGTAGTTTTTACAAACTGCAAAATTGCAAGCAATTGCGTCAACTCCTCGTACACTCTGCTACACTACGTACGTAGATGATGAAACGACACACGGCAATCAGATATGCTGACAAACTCACATTTGCACGAATTCCAACGCATGGGACTGGAAGTTTAACTGAAACTCCAGGGCATGTACAGTTGGCATCAACTGTTTATGGCACGTGAATCTCATTAAAAAATGTGGAGTTTCCCAGCAGTTTCTACCAGCAGGCAGTAAAACCATACCACACAAAGTTGTTCAAATAGTACAGTAAAACCTCATAAATTCAGATTTCACAAGACCAAAATAAATTTCCAAATTAACTGAATGTCGAACTATTGTAGGTATCCAGAGAACAAAAAAAAAAAGGCTTACTGCATCAACACATTTGTATTTACTGAACAAATCAGCTAATTCTGTTTCTATTCTGCACAAGGCAGTATGGAAGCTGCAAGTCTCGTAACCTTGCGACTGATTGGCGCTCACAACGGCGAAGGCCTTGCGACTTCCTTCACAGTGTTGCCGTAGCATAAGACTTATGTATTCATCTGAGATATGCTTTTCACTAGCGTGCACATGTCCTGATTATTTTTTCACCAGTAAATTGGTCACCAACATATCATCCATCCAACTGCCTTGCCTAGGCAAATTTTCACGCCTATAAGGGTAGCTCACAATGTCTGATTAGGGTGTTTACCTAATTTTAATGTGCGCTTTCTTTTCCTAAGAAAAGTGAGCCAAAAAGACTTTCGAATGCACTGCAGCATAACACAGCTGTATTGCAGCAAAGCTGACTAAAAGTGCAGCTGAGTTAAGAAAACCGGCCGCAACTGCGTAACACATATTAGACCCTTGCCCATTTTTCTCGGTAGAAAATCTGGTGCACGTTCGATTTCCACTTTATTTAGGAGCTTCAATGTTATCTCTACATTAGTTTTACACTTTGGACATACAGAAAGTAGATGCGCTTTCAGTGGGGGACATGTTAAAATCGGGCAAGTACTGTCAAATAAGTTAAGTTCTTTTTACATATTTAATGCCAATAAAGCCAGCAATGTGTTTTGATGTTTATTTTTTTTTTTACATCTTCTTTAATTCAACCTGTCGGATATTTCGACCAATTTCGATGGTCCCATCAGGGTTGAATTAATATAAGTCGACTGTGCACGGTTTCCAGGTAAGCTAAAAAAAAATATATTTTTGTTCGAATTAAGCAGGTGCAAACTATCCAAAAAATGTTTATTTTAATCCCAAATTGGCCCCTGTGGATATCAGGTGCAGGCTATAGTTCCGAAAATATGGCACTAATACAGACTAGAAATCTGAATACCAAGCTGTGTGCCCAAGCTGCAGAAATATTCAGCTTCTCCACTGATTCCAAGGACTGAAAACTTTTAACACCAACTGCAAGTGTACCTCTGAACTGATCCATATTCTGTTTGTCTGTGGATTGCACCAAACACCCTAAACTTCTCCTTTTCAGTTTGTACCAAGCCCTCGTGTTTAGTTTTTCAACTAAAGGTTCCATATTCCTGATGGTGCACTTGACTAACAAGAACTGAACAGCCGCGCTCTCAAATTTCTCAATAAACAAATCAGTGCTAGTATTAAAGTGCATAATGATTACAAGAAAGAGAATTGTGTAAACCGAATTGAGCATCTTAGAAACGCTCCTAGAAACAAACATTTTCACTCACCACACAATCTGATGAACACAAAACAATTAAAAATCAGTTATACTAATAGAAATGACATATAACAAACCAAAAGTGCCAGTTTTGATCCCAGCCAGTCACTTGACCCTATTTTAAAGCCTTGGTTAAGAAAACTCGCAGTGACACATAGAATAAAAGATCCACTGAGGTCTCTAAATATTTACTATTAACTAGTGAAGCACACAACAAAAGATCCAGACATTCACTACTGACTACAAGATAAGCCAAGTAACTCACGAGTCATAAGGTGATGTGGAAAGAATCACATCCCGAGGAAATTCCACCGAAAACCAAATGACAAAGGCGTGAACCCTGCCATGGCCATAGCAACAACACATGAAGTTTTCCTGCATTAAAAAGGGGGAAAATGAAATTATAGGATTCATTCAAAAACAGTAAATACCATTAACCCCACTGAAAACATTGCATTGCAAATCAAAACGTGAAAATACAGCGCTTTTGCGCAGTTGGCGCAAATGGCACTGGAGTGGGCGCAGCCAGGAGCAGGCAAGTCGAACTGTAGCAAAATGACACAAATGGGGTAGTTGGATCACCACTGCATTCAAGAGACTGCACACTGGCTGCACATAGTCAATAAATATAATTCAGCCTGCTTTATGCGCATCAATGAGGCATTTGGCATTAAATGTTCCATACTACTGCAGTTTCTATAGTATGTAATTTAATCACTTTCCCTGTGCACATATCATGGTATAAAGCTGCTTCTACCATTTTGACTTGTAACAAACACATTCGTGTTCAAAGCACTTCAAGCGAGCAAGAAAAATAAAAGCAAGAAAGAAATTGTGAAATAAGGACATGTAAGAAAGACAACGCCCTTGGACGTGCACTACTAAATTGAATTTGCAGTTAGGATGGCATTAGTTGTAGCTAACATGCAAAATCTCTCCTGCATAACTGTGCCTTGGGTCACGTAAAAGCTGTTTAATCTACAACTATGGAATCTGCTCTTCTAATTGTGCAGGGTTGGTTGCAGGAGAAGTCCCCCTAAGATGCAAATATGTGTCAGTGGTTCAGCCCGCATATTACAAGGCATATGTATAAAGTCGCCAACAACTATGCTAAACAATGTTAGACTGGATATTATACGAGGCTTCTTTTGGTCCGGCAGCCCCCTTGAGCGAGCTCCGTGCCACATTAGTACAAGAAGTACACAACTGCAGCACCAATGGCACAGGTAACAACTGCACAGTGGCAGTACACTGCAGCCTACGCTGAAGAGAAATGCGAAAACTGGCTTAAACAGCGAATGGAGGAACGACGACATTGGCTATATCCATCGGCTATGGCGCTCCATTAACTTCCAGGGTGAAGATGATGATGATAGTGCACGTAAGGTTTTGCTTGCAGTTCTACCAGCGCGGCAGCATCAACGAAATGAGGCCTTTGTTCTTATGCATTCTTTGGCGCAGGCGTGAGGCAGAGGACTGCTCTTGGCCGCAATTGGCACAGCTTTTTCCACCCCTGCCTGCAGAATTTGATAACTCTTGTTGCTTATTATGTCCCAAAGAAGTGTTTCTTCACACTTTATTTAAAGAGGGCAACGTAATGTACAGCCCCCATCACAGCTGTCTGGAGCAAGGAAGCATTGGACTTCTAAGACCCTTAGTGCCATGTACCGGTGGAAGATGGAGTGACATAGTTTCTTCTGAACATGCGCTGCCAGGTGGACAGGGCTTCGCCACTAACTGTCATATCCATGTCCTTCGTGCGGTTACCCCTTTCTGATAATTTTGCATGATAACATGGGGAGTCCGGGTACGCACCAGCAATGCCAGGCGGCAGGAGCGGGTCTTTATCGGTGTGCATTCTGGCATGGCAATGCAACCACTCATTACGTGAAAAAAAAAAAAAAAAAAATTAATGCACACTCGTGCATCTTGTCATAGGGCAGAACTATCAATCACATGATCTATATCCCCCTCCTATCTTGACCCTGTAAGGGAGTGATAGTATCATGTATAAAATAAAACAGAAAAAGGGAGCTGCATAAGGGGTCATGGCTAAGACAGTAAGTGGTGAAGTTCTGTCCACCGGGCAGCATATGCCCAGAGGCAACTATGTCGTTCCACCTTGCTCCTATAGGGGTGTGAAGGGTCTTGGAAGTGTACCGTGCAGCGCTATAGACAGCCGTGATGGGACTGTACAAAGTAACATTTGTTGCGAGTGACTCTCAATAAACTTGGAGTGATGAGCAGCAGTTCAACAAGAAATGTCACTGAAATCAACATTTCTACAAGGGGACTTGTCTTCGTAAGGGCAGCAACTGCTTTTCTTAGCAGCATATTTATGTGCGCGTAGCTCACTCTACACCCTCCCCCATCAATAGGGGAGGGGAGGAAGGGAATAGGCCCGTGTGTGGTGTGCGATGGCTGATGTCAAAGAACAAAAAAAGAAAAGAAGAGGGGGGGAAGAAAAGACGAATCAGAAATGAAAGCGATAGGGACAAAGGGCAGTATGTAGATAAAGCTTCAGCTATTACAGGTAAAACTGGATTTGATTTCATTTTACCTGCGCTAGCTCAAACTCCATCTACATGCTGGAATGTACACTGTCACAAACAATACATTGGCAAAAGAAGACAGTCAATGAATGTTAGACTTGAACGGGACACAGCCAAGAAACTTCCTAAAACAGTGACACAGCACTTTAGCCTGTCAGCACACAATTTTGATGATGTTAAACTCTATATTCTAGTCAAACTTTCAGTCACCAGGATAAAAAACATATAGAGTAACTTATCCACAAGTTCAATACACTCCAACCAACAGGCGTAAATGCTTCAAAGGGAGCTCTTGAATGTATTTGCTTTACTATGACAGAAATATAACCAGTAGCCCTTAATTATTTCTTATTATATTTGCCCAGTCTTGCACCTGGTTAGGCCAGAGCTGTTTATAACACCAACACTGATATATTTCTCTTTTTCACATGTACAATTCTTTGCACTTTCTCACAAGCCACCCTCTACTAATTTACTATCATACCCAGTTTCACCCTTTTGTTCATTTTTATTTATTATTCATAAAAAATTTTTAGCTCCTGTAGTCTATAATGAATCTCCCGTTTTCTTTTTGTTTTGTTTTTATATCTTGGGACGGCAAGCGTACGTAGGCGTACATTTTCTTCCAGTTCAAATCTGTACTCTTAACTAAATACAGGTTATTAGAACTCTGTTTGACCAGGCCCTTTTCTTGCCACTCTTTCCATTTGTTACGTTTGCCTTCCAAGTTATATCGAAAAACGCGACACGGCACACCACCGATGGGGCATAATCATCCACAGGCAGCACTTGTTACCGTATTTACTTGCGTAGTGATCGCACGCCTGAATTTTGTCACCAAAATTCTATTTTTTTTTTCCCCGTGCAATGATAACACCTCGAACTTGACACATCGATATGTCGTGTGCCAAGTCTAGCTAATGATTATTGTGCTTACCATCTGTCGAATGCTACGCGAATGACTCTTCAAGACATACCAAGCAGTCTGCACGCACCAAACATTCTTAAGCAGATGCCCCATTTCATTCCTTTCATCACTTTCCACACTTCCATAAAAAAAAAGAAAGCTACAACCAAACTTGCCTTGGCATTATTATTTGTAGGCTTTATAATGGCTGTGATCAACAACAACAAAAAAGGTTCCTTTTTATTCCTCTTGTCTGCACTCATCGGCACGCAACAAATCGCGAGTGGCAACAATAGTAGCCACGTTTACACTGATACGTTGGAAGTGTATACTATTCATACGCCGACGCTTGCAACACAGCTACGATAATCGCACACCCTTAGCAGAAACGTGTCATATTAGGATAGTAGTGAAGACAAATACCGCAGTTTTCGTAGCATGCCGGCCATGTTTCTATCTCACTGGTAGCTAAGCGCGCCCATCTCTGTTTCTGTCCCTTGAAAGTGGACATGGCTACATTATTGCCGCAAACTTGCCAATATTAACAATATTATTCATTGCTGATATGGAAGAAACTGTTTCAATGTGCGTGATGTACTCAAGAGAAGAAAAAAAATTGCATTTGGCACGTTTGGCTTGCTCCGCCGGCCACCATTTTTGTTTTGGTGTCCTGCACTGTTACAGCGGCAGCTGCCTGTTTGTCGACATGTCGTCCAGCAGCAAATGCGGGATGAAAAAAAAAATTTTTTTTTCTTTTCGCAGGAAATTTAATCCACGTAATGATTGCACCCCTGAATTTGCGCCAATTTTTTTGACGAAAGGTGGGATCATTATGCGAGTAGATACGGTAAAAGCCACTGTGACTGACTTTGACACCTTGCGTGGTTACTTCAACGTTCACGGCTATGCAGCAACATTCTTACCTCATTATCTGATGTTTTGCTTTCCTGAATCATGCACTCATTTCCCACGGCCCCCTAAGAAATGTATAAAAGAGGTTCTACTATACCCACAAAACACATACATGACACTTTATTATAATAAAGACAGCTGAACTGATGACCACTGAGGATAACAACTTTTGCCTTGACGTGTGGCTGGCATCCATCTTGACCACTGCTGCGTCTGGCTTTGTAAATTCAGTCTGTAGCTAGACTCCAGCACTTTATTTCAGTGTAACAACATGAGCTATTATATTTTAAGTGTGCGAGAGAGCTCTCAAGAGATGGTCATGAGCGAGCAACTCACTTTAATGCACTGGAGGTCTTCAGACTTGACAGTGTAGAGGTCCAGCTCGAGAAAGCAAGTGCCTCTTGAGATCACATTCTCTGCATCTACAGTTTTCACCGTAATGTGTTCTGGAGAGATTGAAAAAGAACGAAAAAAGAAAGAAGAAAGTTTTTTTTAGAACCGTGAAATTTTACTTGAGAAAAGCGCTTAGAAAGAGAAAAGAACATACGTTCACATCTTCAAAGATAAAATTGAGATGCTTACTGTACATCTCGGCCTTTGCGAACTCAGTGACACAAGACATGTCCACGTGAAAGTTGTCCTTCACCATCTTCCAGAAATCGATCCTGCAGGAAAGAGCAAGACCACAGCACTCTAAACAAGCAGAATTTTCAGTAGCGTTACAAGACAAAATCCGTAAGAACTTCCAGAATCGATATAACATCAGCATTTTGTTTGTCTTGAACGCGAAATTGTAAACGAGTGTAATAGTGGTTCAAAAACTGAGGTAACAAGCCCTGTTAGAGATTAATATGCCATTGAAATTCAAATCTACAATAAATGGACACAGCTCTGGAACACCTTGGTTCCAAAAGGTGCAGATGGGAGAAAAAGTAACTTGAAAGAAAAAGAAAAGAAAGAATTGTATTAACGACAAGGACCCAGTGAAGGCCATAATAAAAGGCATAACCACCTGAATGAAGACAAAAATGACAAATAAATAAATATTATTATTTCTAAAGTTGCTTTATGTATCATTACTGCTATGTTATTCATGCTATGAGCACAAAGAAGATGGCACTAATTAAACCACCAAACGCTCTTTCACACTTCAGTGAAATGTCAGTACATGAGGTGCTTCAGTTTGGCCAACTAAATCACAGCTGCTAAGGAAAAGCAAATCTGTAATACAGTACTCTACTGGGCATGTATGATGCTTCAGTGATAAAGTCAACAAAGCTGGTCGTCACTGCGCTGGCAAAAAAGAAATGTTGGAGCAAAAGATGCCCTGATGCCACTGCCATATAAGGGTTACACTGTCTTAACAGCGTTTTTGAATAGGGGCCCCAAATATTTTGGGGCCCCAAAGGAATAACATTGGCACCACTGTACATGCATCAGACGCAAAGGGCGTTAAGATTGCGTCGGGTACGCTATTTCTCAGATATAGTATGCTGCCCCAAAGTTGTCCTAAAAGCTTTACGTCAACGAACATGGCAGCAACCATCAAAGTGATGGCTCCCACCTTATTCCAACTTCGACTTGATTCTTGGTAACTTGTAAAGTTCTAAGAAACAAGCGGTGATTTAGGCTATCGCTTTGTCTCATCTCACGTAACAGAGTAAGATTGATCGATGAAACAATGCTATTTTCAAGTTTGTTTGCCGATTTGAGAGGTGGTAGGCGTAAATGGGAAATGTTTGGGCTAGGCGAATACAGTCAGTCGAATCTTGTAGTGAAGCCAAGCTTCTGGCCAAACGCAGCCAAATCATGTTGTAGCCAAAGCTTGATGATTATTTTCAAAGTGCTGGTACCAGGGAGGGCAGCAACTCAACGAATGCAACTTTGCCATGACGATGACATCATGTTGTTAGGTGTCTACATGTTCTAAAGCAATAGTTTTCTTTGTTTCTTTGGCACTATAAATGCATGGCACAAGGCATAGCAAAATATTTCTTATAAAAAGTGAGCCCAGGCTTCTTGGTGGCAATGAAGAAAGAAGTTACACGAGATCGGTTGTCCCTGAAACTCAATCCGTGTTTTTTGTGCTATTGTGGCACATTTCTGCGAAGTGACAGCCACACTGGAAGGCTAGAGCACTGTGCTAGTGTTCCAGCGTGGCTGTGGTCAAGCACATCGTGTTTTTTTATTCTACATATTTTAATACGTACTGAATAAAAGTACTGTTTTCGCTCCAAGGTTCACCACTGTGGCTTCTCATTCCCTAGCCAAATCTAAACATAAACCGAGAAGCCTCTTTGTCTACTTCTTCAATGTTGCACAGGCCATTCAATGACTAACCCTGCCAGGGCATGCGCTCTCAATATATGTACAAGAAAAATCTCTTTCAGGTCACTCCAACTGATGTCTAAATAAAGTAAAGATAAAAATATGGGTAATCAGCTCATATTTGGCATGGAAGATAACGTGAAGCTGTAACTATGCATTGTAACAAAGGCAAAAGCCATGAATGTCACTATGAGTGCATGTGCAATTGACCTCTTGGATTAACTTGGATGGTGATGACAAATAATATAGTCACAAAAGCTAAATGCAACCAGTTGCTTGCTGGTAATAGATGAACATAAAAATTTTAATTAAGCACCAAATTAAGCAAGCCAAAACTGCATCCTTCATCATATGTCATGTTATTATTTATTGCAACTTTGCTCTGACACTACAGTGACGCTCCAAGTGCAAGACGTAATCCGTAAGCGCAAAACCCTATTCTAAAATTCTTCCGGCCTGCATACCCTAAAACCGGCTCACGCAAAACTTTTTGGAGCCACTATTCTAAAACTCTCTAATAAAGCCTCAATGCAAGTGATCCAACTGGAGAAATGTCACTCAGCACTTCGTAGCTAACTGCACAACTGAGATTAAAATGTTATAACTGTTACAACAGAACAGCACAATCTGCAACAGTGCTGCCCACATCAACAATCACGCAAGGCTGAAAGTAATTGTCAACTATTGTATTTGCAGCTACAGTAATGTTGGCAGAGTATGCAAGAAGCACACGTGTTAAAACCTCATGTTTTTCCTTACGTGCAATACCAGTGTGTCGTGGATCCTTTGATAAACACCTTCCTAGCTGCAACATTTGAAAAACAAGCATTCAGAGGTATAAAGGCTGGCACTTCTAATCAAAGAGCTTCACATGTCCAATTAAAGAAGAAAAAACAGATGTACAAAACTTGGTGGCTTGGGGACATCGCACCATGACTTTTCAATGAATCAGACAATCTTGCCTATCTAATATAAGGAAATTATCGCATGTATAACTTTGTGTGTTTTCGTAATGTGAGGCTGCCAATGCATGATACAGAACAAGAAGTGACAGCTGCCAAGTGGCGACAAAGCACTTATTGATAGTAATACAAAATTGACTCAATACTGCGCACTTGCCTCTCAAAGCCTTCGTCCGGGTCAGTCAGAGGAGCAATAAACATACGAGCTTTTTCTGGAAGGAGAACACCATCCTGCAAGAAACAAAGCAAAGAAAAAAAAAATTTCATGATCACCTGTTCTCTTCTCATACTCTCAACATCAACAGATAAGAAGAAATGCTGCAGCAACATAAGCCTAGAGTAGACATAATAGCACAGACTGAGATGATCACATTAGAGAAGGGCTGTCTCAATTTGCCGTCTAATGTCTTCCCTACACATGAACCAGCCGGCCTAGCTAAGAGTTCTATTAAACAGCCATTCTCACAATGTCAGCTGGATGATTAGTACTCATCTTACATTAAGTAAGTTCTGCATTATGGGGGGACACAGGTTTTAGAGGCCAAAAAAATCACAAAAAAATCGATATTTTGAAAATGGTATTTTCGGAATTTCCAACTATTATTTTACCATTATTTTATCCTGTAGCAAGTTCACACACTAATGCAAAGCTAAGATGCACCCATCTAACATACCGTAGCGTAATGAATGCATATGAAGGAGATAATGCAGCCAGGGCAGGATTTCATAGTGACATGCCAAATGGAGGTTAATCGAAAGGGGGAGGTTGGTTACCACACATTCACGCAAACGGCTGGCACAACAAATGAGGCACGAATGAGAAATTGTGCACTTGCTATTGTGTGCTCTCTGCTGCTCCTACCCACACTGCTTTTTAGAGTGAAACAATCATGTCTGTAGTGGCAACTCATGATACATGGTACTACCACCACTTTTGCAAAAGATTTGGTGGGCCATGCATGCAGGAGTATGCTGAACTGGGCTGGTTGATGCATGTTAAGGAGGATCAAACAATGCAAAAGACAGGACAAGGTGTCTGTCATCTACACTTCACTCCATTTTTTGTGCTGTTTGATCCTCTTCAATGTACCAAGCATGAGCAGCACTACACTGTCTTAATGAAATACACTGAGCATACATGACACACGCACATCATGGTCATAACAGGTCACCAACGGGTGAGCCCACTATATATCCGAGCTGTCACGCATCAGTACTGGAGTAACATTACCTAGCAAAAAATAAAAAATTTAAAAATAATAGAAAATGAAAATAAAAACAAAACAACTCGAGGACACCTAAGCACTTCTTATGAGTTGTGAATGTGAAAGAATTAATGTCCAATCGAACGCCGCTGAGTGGCTCTTCGAGTTATGAACTCCTTGCGGGCAAGCGAGCCCATTGAGACGCTTGGTGCATTTTGATTTCACCCTACTGAGGCACAGTTAGAATACAATCAAGAGCTTGCGTGGACAAGGAACGTGCCAATAACACAGGCTTCGAAGAGCAAGAGTGACATAGCATCGCGGCGATGGCCTCTCTGCTCGTGCACTTGTGCCGTGGGGTTGCAGCCAATGGGAACTCCATTGAGGCATGCTCATGACGTGGCATCGCAGCCAATGGGAATTTAGGCTGCTACAGATGCTGGATGCCAGCTGTTTCACTCAATGAGCCATTTGATGCTTTCGCATTAAGTTTCAGTGGCATTAACGGCACCATGAAAGCTTCAATTGTCTAATAGAAAGGAAAACAGTCTACCTTGTTCAGCCACTTGTCTCTGGCAAATATCACTGACTGAAGCATGGACTCGTAGAGGAGCATGTAACCCTGTATTAGGAAGAAGAAAATGCCAACATCTTAGTCCAGAGGTAAACAAGACTACCCCTCAAACATCTCAACTAAGGAATGGAAGTTTCTTATGTCAGTAAGTACAAGCAAATGTCTAGAGCGCTTGAGTGCTGCCCTGCATAGCAATGAGCAATAACACAGCAGCAGCTAGGTATAAAGAAACATTAAAGGCAACTATTAAGCCACGCTAAAGTGATAGATTAGTGCTCGAGGACGTCCAAGGCGTCAATATTATCGCGAACAGAGCTTCAGTAACCAAGAAATGGGGGTAAATGCAGGACACAATTAGAGACTCCCCCAGGACATTCAAGTGCTTGCCCGTTGACAAAGGCACTCCTCATTACAATTCTGTCACTAGCGCTCGACCACATGTTATAAAAAGACCACTGTATTGCACTATAATATTTAAAAAAATACTGTTTGTACAGTTCCATTTGATTAAAAGGAAACTAATTCCGTTTACCCTTTACAACAACGCAGGCTGACGAATGGTTTTGTTTTCTCCGCTTTGTGCCACCCACACTTTCTCGTTTCAGTAATTTCATTATTGCGTAGTGCTGCACTAGTTTTGCTGTCTCGCGAATCTTGCACAAACTGCAAGTAGCAGAGAATGCCCCGTTCATCTGATGTTGTGAGATTCCCGAACGGTCCACAGCACTTGACCAAGAGCAGCTGCAGTGGCAAATCCAACGCTATGTTTGGGCTCGATTTCTTCATTGCCGCATGTTTGCGTTTTGCACAAAAAACTGTAGCATTATCTGTCAGGTGCTGTTTTAGTAACAGATCACAGTAAATGGCAGTGATGGTGTCTGCAGTGTCACCCTTCTCCGTTCGGGGGCGGGTGATTTGAATGGCACAAAAGGTACGAGGACCCTTCAGATGCTATTTTCTTGTAAACTAAGTATTTTTGGCACTAAACAAGCGCTGTGAGGTTTCTGGAATGGTATTTCAACAGTCCATGTCGACTTAATATTTGCCTTTAGTGCCCCTTTAAGGTACCAGACTATATACTAAAGAGAGAGAGATGGAAATGAGAGAAAGGCAGGGAGGACTAGTTGCCTGGATATCCTAGCGGCTTCTGCTGGTCGCAAGCATAGTCTCTCAAACTGGCCAGAAATGCTCAGATGTCAATTTCTTTGTAACAAAGCACACGCCAGTTAAGTGCTCCAGATATAAGTGTGGACGACTGTAAGACTGTTCTCTGCATAAAATCAATCATTTAAGTTATGTGGAAGCTCCAAGTCAAGGCACCTGCTTGAGCCTTACAAATCAAAAAGTTTGCATGCAGTAGTGGGAGAGGGAATACAATTACCATCCATTCACTGACAATAACATCAACTTTCTCAGGCAGAGTTGCTTCCTGCAAAAAGGAACAAAGAAATATATGTATGAGTGCACGCACGAGCCGGCACTGTTACATCGGTCAAAATCAAGCCACAGTGCCATATAGCCAGGAAGCTACTCTTGGGACAAAAAAGCATCCGGAAATTCAGGGCCGAACCCCAACCTCTCTGCAATGCAACCTTTCTTTTGAATGCTTGCCGCTTCACTGGCTTGACAACGTCAAACTACCTCCCATTTCACCTTAGGAACTATAGGCAAGACTCAAGAAAGAATGTGATTCAGTGAGCTCAGATCGCTTAAAAAACTGCTGCCAAACATAAAACAAGTTTTCAGTGGTCGAACAGGAGAAGAAATACCATGGTCATGCAGGTGCATTCTTACGACAGAGTATCGGCAAAGTTACAGGGCTCTTGTGAAGTCCTTTACACATTATTTTTATGCCCGCAAGAACTATGAAAAGCAGACAGTGTTTATTACCATGTTATGACAATGGTTGATCGGTATGATTACTAGCAACAGAATGTCTTGGCGACATTCTTATGTCAATTTTCTTTTCTTTTTAGGAACTGCATAGATATTGTACGGTATGTATCTCTGTACCTTCTTACTTGTACATTTTCGACACTGAACGTGTTGTACACATTCAATCTTCCCATCTAATTCCTATGTTATCCTCTTTTAGTCTGCTGTCACTATTTAGTTGCCAATAATGATGTGCCTAATGGAAAGTCCCTCTGACAGTTTTATAACTGCAGGACCTCCTTTTATACTTATACTCAACAAATAAAAAGTGGCACTTAGTGTCACAACCTTCCTCTTGCTGCTCTCGGAACAAGAAGAACGTCCCCTTCAAATAACTAGAATCCCTACTCCAGTTCTCCTACTGAAAACTCATGGCAACCAGGGATGCAATCATGTAACGGTCCAAAAAACTAACCATCACATAAGACTGAACTGCTGATTGCAGATGGTGAACCCTTCCACAAGGTTGCACCAAGCAAGTGGTAAAGCATAACCTTTGTTAACACGAAGTTTAGACAAGGCAACTTAGCAACTATTCTTGCTTGAACATTTCAAAAATGATTTCGTGCTTCTTTTTATTAACAATGTGCTTTCGCTTTTGAATCCACAGCGGTGAAAGTACATTTAAGTTCTGTGCTCTGTTATAAGGCACTTCCTTAAAACAACCCTGATCGCTTTAACTGCTGCTCTACCGCGCAACGCATGCCCAGATACCACCCGGCACGCGCAGCAATAGCGAAGAGGTAATGGTATTAACAGTAACACTCATAACTTCAACAATTGGGCCAGTGCCGCACTAATTCATTCGAAACAAGACATCCGCGTACAGCTGACGACAGCGAAGAAAAACAGCACGTTCTCCGAGATGATATCATCGCCGCGCCACTGTATTACAGCCATACATGAAGGAAAACGATTCGCTTCGCTGCCTCTTACCTCTACTTTGCTCTGAACCACCACGACTTGGTCTTCAACTTTGTTTGACGACACAACCTTTCTCGCTACCTCGGCCACACCACTGGCCTCAACGGCATAGACTGCAGGCAAGGGGCATCGTTACAGCACAAGGCATCGCCGGCGAAATCGACCTTCAATAAGACAGAGAATAAGCTTGCCTTTTCTGGCTCCCGCTTGAGCGCAGAACATACTAAGGATGCCTGCAATGAAATGAAGTGGGCACGTATTTAGGCAGATGCCTAAGTATGCTTACAGCTTCTTGCAAACCTGTGCCGGCTCCTAGGTCCAAGACGGACCGCTGGTAGATGCAGTTGTAGTTGTTCAATATCGCCTTCCTATACGTAAACGTCCTCGCAAAATCACCGATCATCTCTCTGTGAATGTCCAGTCCGGCGTAGCACCTTCGATGGGGATAAGACAAATAATTTCGTTAGATACAACACATTCATTCAGCGTAACACTATGCACGACTCACTTGAAGTATTCATTGTCATGTTTTGTCCTCAACTTGAGCGATTCTTCGCTGAAATTTATTATCAAAAATCTCGTCAGAGCGTGCACCAAAGACCCTTCGAGTAAAACGCGACGATGCTTTCAATGAGGGGCACCTTTGCTCTTCAGCGTCGGAACGTTTTCGCTTCAACTCTGGCTGCAGGGATCCGTTGCTGACAGCGTCCATTTTCTTACGAGACCTTGGGAAGCGACTAGCGATTACAGTGGTAAGATCCAATAGTTAACACGTTCAGGAAGCACTTGTACGTTTACATTGACATAATAAGTTCTAATGACGGACGCAAAACCACTTTGGCAAGGTTCCATACAAAAGTTGCGGCGGATAAATGATACCATGCGGGTACTCCTCGAGACGCGCACTTGTCAAGCAGCGCATACCCGCTTCCAGTTTGACAGTTTCGTAGACAACCGATACAACTGACAAAAACAAAGAACGTACTTCGCATTCTTACAGTAACTACAAAGTGCACTCGCAGAACACTATCAATTACAAAATAGCACTAAAATTAAGTTATTTGTTTATATTATAACTTTTTTGACAACGTGTAGTTTACAACAAGTTTACCATCTTTACAACAAAGCTAGAAACAAGTCACGGCCAGGTCAAGCATCCAGCCAAAGCAGCCGAAATCGCGAAGGCGCATCGGTCAAGCAGGCGAATCGTGTTGTTTACGTCGTGCTTACTGCGCCGTCTCTCGCTGTTACACCTGGAGAAGTGTAATTGCATCGTAATCCTCATCTGAATTCTTGAGCTTCCGTCATACTTTGCCACAATGGTAAGCGACATTTGTTCCCGATTAAACATTTCTTGAAGTCTCGTGTATGGACCGTTTACCTCGTTCAAACGTCGCCTTGTTGTTAATGCACGATGTTTTCTCTTACGCACTGTTCTAGGCGAGAAATGCTGAAAAGGCCATGTAAGTAGTGGCTAGATTGTATCTTTGCCCTCACAGCGTACTTCTTTTTCGCGTGCGACTTCAAATGAGCGTCTTATTTCTCCTTTTTCTAGGACGACGCTGGCTCGCTGGAGAGCCGCTCAGTTGGCCGAACAAGGCAAGGGTGTCCAGGAAAGACGACCTTTCCTCGCATCCAATTGTCACAACCTGAGGAAATGCGAGAAATGGAGGATGCAGGTTATTCGCGAGATCGCGAAGAAAGTCGCCCAGATACAGAACGGCAAGTGAACTCTTGACATAGTCCGTCAGGCTTTGCTTGTACGTTTGCAGGCGGATTTTTTACCGCGAAGCTGTATATGCCTAGCCGATTTGTCCGTCCGTCTGTCGGTTCCCTGCGCGCTGAAAACTCCTCCGGCGCAACCTCATGCCTATGCGTACAAAAAGAAAAAAAGAAAGAAAGAAAGGAAGGTGCACAATTAGCGAACACCACCTACATAGCACAAGGCCTGTTGTCATGATGTCACGCTACCTAGCCCAAAATTTACATTGACAAGGCTGGCGTGATGAAAGCGGTGACGTCAAAATCACTGTTGCCTACACGGGAGCATCCCCATTGATTCTATGGCAGTCGGGCCAGGTAACATCCCATCATGGATCAGAGTCAAAAGGCCTTGTGCTATGTAGGTAATGTTGGGATTAGCTGTGCCAGTAGTGACGTCATTGCTCTCCCTTTCACACACGTGTGCTGAAATTTAGGTGCACGTTAAAGAACACCAGGTGGTCGAAATTTCTGGAGTCCTCCACTACGGCGTGCCTCATAATCGGAAAGTGGTTTTGGCACGTAAAACCCCATAATTTTTTTCCTCTCCCTTTCAGCCGAGCACACGCACAGCAGTTTCTGGCTCCAGAATGGGTTGGCCATGTGTCATACATACTCACGTACTCCTTAGAAGCAGGCAGCTTTCGTTCAGCAATGTCGCAAGCAGAAATGGGAACAAGCTTGCCAACGCCATGCTGATGCTGCAGCCCGGGCACAATAACAGGCTCATGCAGCCGAGCTCAAGCAGCAACTGCATACTCAGGATCCGGCAGCCTACCCAGCCATTGTTTAATGAACCGTCGGGATTAACCCAGTGATAAACACCGGGGCCACACGTTTCAGGTTCGCTGGTTAACCATCTGTACGGAGTGCTTGGATGGCGATTATTTATTTTTTTCCTTGAAGTGGTGAAGAAGGTGACATATGTAAGCGATAATGGTTCAAACCAGTTAGGGCTTTATTTAGTACAATAGTAGTGCTATCATGGACAAATTTTCTATCTTCTCCCCAAAACATTCCAATTGTGAGGGCTACAGTATCGGAAGCTTCCGAGCTGTAGGGGATGACCATTTCACACAAAGAGCAAATACAGCCTCATATGTTGCTAAGTAACTATGCAAGTGTTAGTTAAATCATGTACATGCCATGCCAGATACGGCATATCATAGCATGCTTTTGGCTCATTTGTGGCCTCCACATCGAGAGTTGTAGTGCCACTACAAAACTGCAGTGTTCGTAATGCGTATGCCATGTTCAGCACACAGCATAATTCCCTTTATGCTGTAGGCTTCCTTGACTGTTCTGTTCAGGTGGTGCAGACAGCAGCGTATCATTGTTACGAAGTGTCCCAGCCTATGATACAGGAACCGAAAAGAAAAGTGAACTTTATCATTGACTATGTAGAGTCAGATTGGCAGATGCTTTCTTTTCTTGTGTTCACATCAATGATGGTACTTTTACTTTTGGGAGTCTTCATGTGCAGTTTATGGGGACATTCATGTGCAAGCTTTTGTAGGCAGTAGGGCATAAACACTTGTCTTGAGGCAAGTATATAATTGCTATAATTGTCATAGCATAATAAGTTGTACTGTTTATTATTTTCTTGCAAACTGTAGAGCTTCACCCAAGCAAATTTTGAAAATTGTCATTATAATGACCTCTTTCATGGTTTCTTGCACATATTTCTATTTTACATGCCTATCACAGTATTTTGTGTTGAATGACGACAATATCTGATTATTTCCTTAGAACTCATATTAATGTACATGTTGCATTCTGATACACTTATGTAGTGTTATTTTCACTGGTGCAAATATTGCAAAACACTGTAGAGCTCCTTTTGAAGCCCCTTGCTATTTACAGTGGAAGTAAACATATATCTATTTCTTTATAATTGATGCATTTCATCTTTGACAATGAAGCATGGTGTGTGTGTTCTCTACAGCTATAAAATTGCTCACTAAATTGGTTTTGACTCACTGTCACATACATTAACCTGCCTGTCCATTTTGTTTGACAGCTGGCCTGGGAGAGTTTCGTATTCGAGATCTCAATGATGAGATTAACAAGTTGCTTCGAGAAAAAGGGCACTGGGAGGACCGGATCAAAGAGCTAGGAGGTCCTGATTATGCCGTAAGTGTGCGAACACTTGGTCACGGGCCACTTGCGTTATGAGTCTAGACGTGAGAAAGCTCACAGAGCCTTTCTTTTGTTTTTGAAGGTGACGCATTTGTAGTGCTTCCAATTACATTCGAAGCATTCTGGCCAATGATGCAGCCTAGTTTTTTGTGAACTTGTGGAGCATCTGCCAAGCATTGAGTGCCGCATTGTGTGATGCTGATGCATGCCTCATTCAGTGTCTCCATCTTCATCTTTCTTTTTTAATTCTCTCCTATTGTTCACTCACTACTCTTTCTCAATGTACCTTTTTCTTCTAGAGTAGGCAGGCAGTTGCCAGCTTGCTCTTTTTTCTTTCTCCTCTCTGTTATTGTTTTTATGCATACAAGCATATCAATAATGTCTGATATCAAAGATTGAACAATAACCAGTGAGACAGGCAGCATAGGTCACTAATTCACACAGTACTTTTTTACAATTTTGCACCCAGCAGCAGTGTCCGGCAACTTCTTTTTTTTCCTAATTGCAATACGCAGAGAGTCACATTAAGATCCACAGATATGCATTTGGAAGCAATACTCTTTCCCACAACAATCAAATACTGGGTGCCATTAAACTCTAGATCAGTCTATAACATTGGCACCAGCCTAATATGTATTGGATTCAATGTGCAGTGATTGAATTGTGAGTGATGAACTAGGAAGCTGCCAGGAACGCTCACAGTGTGTTTTTGCTCTCATGCTCATTCCAGAAAGTTGGTCCGAAGATGCTCGATCAAGAAGGTAGAGAGGTGCCTGGAAATCGAGGCTATAAGTGAGTGTCGCCAGTGTTTCGGCCTAAGGCACTTTTACCACTGGCTTTTGCTGTGCATGTCATTGGCTGTGTTAAAAAAAGTATGTGGAATGTAAAGTAGAGGTGGATTCATTACGGTGCTATCAGCGCTTGATGTTTTGCCACCAGGAGAAATATACACACAAACATTGTCACCATTCCATGCACTGCAGTTGTGGCGCTAGTTTGCCACCAGCGTTTGTGGAAGAAAATAGTGAAAAGAAAAATGCCTTAACAGTGAGAACAGAGCTGCAGCTCTTGCATCGCAAAACAGCATCTTTCTCTCGATTGCGCTTGACAAATGTTAATGTGTCGGTACACTCGAGCCTTAGTGTACCGACACTGTGTCATGAAATGTAAGATGTTTCACACTGATAATACTAGTATGTTATCAACATAATCTTACAACAAATATTTAATATAACAAAGGCATTCTTGTGTCTGATGCAACTTTCTTGTTAACAGGATTACACTGTAAACAGTGGATCATCAGCTGCTTTAAATTACGGACAGAAAGTACCTCCAAATCTTGGGGTAAAACAAATCAGTTGACCTGTTTGCAGAACAGTCGAGGCACAAGAGTTCCAGTGGTTTACATTTAATTTCCAAGACAATGCTAATTCACAATAATTCTGAGTCAGCACTCGACTTGTTCTCCCCCCTCTCTAACCGCCCTCTCAAGTAGAAATGCGATTGCAAACAGACAAAGAATTTGCTAGTAGGACATGCTGAAGTGAAGACACACACAGTCATCGTGTCTAGGGCCAATTACATGTCGGTGAAATAGGGAGCTTAGTGGTGCTGCATTGTTTGCAAAAGTGTTGCTAGTTAACAGAAAGTGAGTATGGATATTGGCATTTTTCTGAATACTCTTGTGGTTATTTTCCGTGATTCAGATACTTTGGTGCTGCAAAAGACCTTCCAGGAGTTCGGGAGCTGTTCGAACAAGAACGTAAGTAGCAGTTGAACCAGAACTTAGTTAGAAAAAAGTACAATTCAGTAGCTCTATTAGTTATAATGTTGTGTGCTTCATATCATACAGTGCTGTCCATTGATAGTACTGTTCATAAAACTGAATAATACCATTGCTAGCAACTTATTATCATTACAATCTGGAATGGCATTCAGAACGTCCATCCTCTTACATACACAATTCTAAATATATAATTGATATGTTGCAGCGCCACCTCCCCCAAGACGTACAAGGGCAGAAATCATGCGGGACATAGATGCAGACTACTACGGTTACCGAGATGACGATGATGGTGTCTTGGTGCCCCTGGAGCAGGAACAAGAGAAGGTAGCCATAGCCAAGGCCGCCCGCCAGTGGAAAGCACAAAAGAAAGGAGTGAAGTCTGCCGCTGAAGGTGACAAAGCCACTGCTAGTAGTGCGAAAGATGAAGAGGACATCTATGCTGTAGAGCCCGAGGTATATCTGAAACTGCTTTTTATTAATTTGGTACTTTCAACATGCATTACAAGAGGTACAGCCTTTGTCGAAGTATACAGGCTACTCCGCGCTTTCACATTCGTCTTTCAACTGTGTGGTGCTATCCTCGTGGTGCTTCCATTTCAGACTCTGGATGGCGAGTACAAAAGTTTTCTGAATTCCCCAGGGCATTGGAACTTGTGCCATACCATGGGAACTCTATTAAACAGCCTGTTGTCAGCCTCGCAGTCACAGGCAATGTAGCCTGTATACTTTTGACAAAGACTATGTGTTAACACCGATCAGTATTTGCAACTGCATTACATGTACACAGAAAAGAAAGTACAAACAAAACTTCACGTTACATACCATACCAAGCAGTTGTTATATCCAGGTACTGGCATAAGGAGAAGTTGACATTTGAAAGTGGTGCTTTCTTTCATTATATATTACATTCTGAGTGAGCTGGCATGCCAAGGATAGCTGGCTACTTGAGAATGAATACTATCCCACTAAGGGGGTTGAAACATGCAAAGCCAGCAGAACAGACATTCAATGTGCGTGTTGCAGTTCACACGGCAAATTGTTTCCTTCATTTGTAACACTTGTATCAGTTTTGAGCCGCTTCACACAGCGTGATTATCTCCAAGGCATTGTTACAGGAACATCTAATGGTGTTCGAATGGCGAAAAATATTTTAAGCAGATTGAATATGAATATTATTCAAGTAAAGGAACCTTCAAATATTGAATACTCCCAATTCTTGAAAAATTAAAATGAAAAGTTTTGTGGAGTTTGTTCGGCAACAAAATGCTTGTTTACATATTTTGGTACATGTAATGCTATTAACAACTGCATGTCTGGTCAGTGGAGAACAAAGGAAAGTATGATCGTACCTGGTGCGCATTGGTAATGCCAGTAATAAAGAAAAAAGAAACAGCACATCACCAGATGCATGTAGTAGAGTGTGGTGGTCCCTGATTGAGCAAAGGGCAGTATTAGAGCACAGTGCATAATTTTCAAGGAAT
Source organism: Dermacentor andersoni (assembly GCF_023375885.2). Taxonomy (NCBI): domain Eukaryota; kingdom Metazoa; phylum Arthropoda; class Arachnida; order Ixodida; family Ixodidae; genus Dermacentor; species Dermacentor andersoni. Next base: position 46,346,785 of record NC_092819.1, on the reverse strand, counting down.
CCAAACATGCTGACATTGGCCAAATGAAAAATTGCTTTGTCCAAATAGAGAGCAATTTCATAGGCTACCCAAGGCAAGACATGCTTACTCAATAGCTGGCAACTATTTTGTGTAAGTGACCTCCATGCGTTTGTTGAGGAACTGGATCGTCTGCGCAACAACTGTGCCTGTCCTGATCTATGCAGAATCATTCACACAAGCCCCACTTGCATCAGTCTTTTTCCCGATAGACTGCAAGAACTGTTTTTTTTCCTTATAATAGTCAAACGAAATGTATATTAAAAATTTGCTATAGTGAACTCTCAAGTCAAATACGAATTGAATAGCAAAGACTATTTGATTCATATTCGAAAAATTGCGCACCCCTAGGAACAGCATGTCACAGTAGTCATGAAGGGCTTACGCTTTTGTTACTTGTTTTTTGCATATCTATTTAGAGTGACGAAGAAATGGATGACGAGCCTGCCACAGAGAGTGCCGAAGAACAAGCCAGGTTTATTGCTCATGTCCCAGTGCCTTCACAGAAAGAGGTGAGCTATCATTTATTGCAGATGTAACACATGGATCAAAGTATCATAACGATTCTGTTCCTTTCCCACTTCTTTTTGTCATTGACACAAGTGTATCCCTTTGGTGTTGCAGTAGATCCTGGATATATCAAAGCGGATCTCGCAGTAGTTCGATACATCAATAACTTGAAATATAGAATTTACCTATCTGAAGCTTATCTGAAGACTCCGCACATCTGAGTCTCCCGAGATCATGAATAGCGGGAATGTACCGATTTGTTTTTCCAAGGCTGCATTGCATGCATAAAAGTGTACTTATGTTAGTTTATTTTTGGAGACGAATGTTGCAGGTAGCTCGTGCCATGGTATGGTCTTTGATAAACTGAAAAGCTGGCGTCACTTGGCTAAGAGATCGCCATGTACTTCACGCGTATCAAAGTGCTTGTTGCGCACTTTGACACAACAAGGATAATTCAGGATAACATAGAAACGGACACAGCGAGGAAATAAACCATCCAGTATGGATAGGTGCTGTGCCACCATCAACACACCTTTACTGTAAATCACAGGTGAGCGTGCCTGACCAAGTGTCCATTACAATTCACTGCTTGAACAGACAATTGTCATACGTTGGCAACGAGTCACCCAGGCAGATGCTTAGATACTAAAGTGACTTGCAGCCACTTTACCATGCAGCGTCTTTTCTAAGTAACTGAATTTAGTACGTGGCCGTTCTGGTAAAAATTTTGCCACAATGTGGTCATTCGCACACGTAATGCATAGAACAGTCAAGATTCAGGGTCTGTCAGCATGGTTGTTTGTTCTTTTGTTGTCCATTCTATACGTTCATGTCTACAAAAGGCCCGGTTTCATGCAGGTTGAAGAGGCGCTGGTACGAAGAAAAAAGATGGAGCTCCTCGAGAAGTATGCCAGTGACGTTCTTCAGCAGGAAGCTGAGGAAGTGAAGGAGATGTTGGGGTTGCAGTAGCGTACTGTGACAAGAACTGTACAGTGTTAATTTCGTTTTATAATAAAGCCACACATCATTGTGCGCACCTGCATCATTACTAGCCTGTGTCGTGTAGACATCCACTCAAACCTTTCATATCAAAGTATACTGTTACGTCCCTACAGCAGTGGTTGGCTGCTGACGATTTATTAACTCAAGGAAACAGGTACATAGTAGCAGGCAGTAGCTCAGGCGTAGGAGCCAGCACTGGAGAGGCATTCGTTCCACGAAACGCACTCATGCCCAAAACCGCCAGTGCCTTCGCACGCACACTTCATCGTGGTCATCTTCTGGCAACATATCAGTTGTTGCTCCCTTAGACAAAATCTCCATTGCAGTCTGGAGGCTGCCTGACCTCTGGTGGCTGCAGTTGCCGGGTGGTGCCTGCTCGTGACGGTGAGGTCGAGAAGTGACGAGAGGAAGTAGTGTATTGCGTATTGAGCGAGTCCGGTACCAGAGGAACAGCAGAAGTTGTTTCTTTTGGCAGTGCATCCGATAATTCATCTGCTATGCTCCAATCCATCAACGCTTCGGTTGCTTGCCTAGTCTGACTAGTTCTTTTTATGTGGATGAGGTGACGCCGAACTTTTCCGAGAACGCTTTTTATAAGCCAGGATGCAGTATTTCACCTTCAATCCAGTCTGGCTTTTTAAAAAACTGACGGATAAGCACTTTTTCCCCTACTGAGAAGTGACGTGATTGCTTCAGTGTCTCCTGGTACTCGTGGATCTGGTCCCGTCTCCATCCCGAGTAGGTCAAGGGGACACAAAGGTTCTCGTCGCTCTCGCAGGTGTCGTCGCAAACCATTGTTTTTGTAGGTGTCATTCCTATAACTGTGTGAGCCGTCGTGTGTTGCTGATACAGGAACCTCACAAGTCGACACTGTATGGACCACTTTGTGTTCGTCAGGAGCACTCTCTTCAGTTCTGCCACACAGCATTCCGCCACGCCATTTGTTGCAGGGTGATACACTGATGATGTGATGGCATGTATGCCATTTGATGCCACAGAACTGCTTTATCTTGCTAGAAATAAAGGCTCTTCTATTGTCGGAGATGAGTTTTCGGAGAATGCCGAAAGTAGCTAAGAGACTTGTTACATCGATGACAACTGTGGATGTTGGTTGTGTCACGTGACGGACTTCCACCCACCTTGTGTATGCGTCCACAACTAAGTAGGTGCGTTCGTGTAGTGGCCCCACAAAATCAATGTGCACTGTGTTCCACAATGTCAGTGGACAGTCCCAGGCGGGAATAGTAACTTTGGGTGGACTCTTCTGCATTGACTGGCATTTACAGCAATGTCGTATTGTTTCTTCGATAACCTTGTCGATTCCGGGCCGCCATACATAGCTTCTTGCACACTTCTTTATGGCTACCATTCCTCAGTGACCAGCATGTAGAAGTTCCAGAACGTGAGAGAGCGCCGAGCTTGGTATAATCACCCGTGACCCAATCGTGAGGCAGTCACGATGAACTGCCAGTGCGGTCGCTCTTTGTCGGTAAGGAGTGAAGTCATCTCCAGTGAGTTTCTCCACTGTGCCATCATGCACTGGCTTGTACAGCCTTTGCAGGATATTGTCTTGTCAGACGTTCTATCTCTATGGCTGTAAACGGTGGTCTCGACAACGCTTCAAACAATAGCACGTCGCCAGGTAGCCATGGCTCATCAGTGCATTCTGCTAATGGCAATCGGCCCAATGCGTCTACGTTTTGATGGTTCTTGCCATGCCTTTAGACAATGTTGTAGTCACGCTCAGATAACTTGATACACCATCTGGTCATTCGTTGTGAGAAGACTTGAGTCGTTGGTTTCTCCGGACCCAGTATACGAAGCAGTGCTTCGTGGTCAGTGACAAAAGTTACCTTTATTCCCGCAACATATTTGTCGACCTTATGAGCTGCGAACACTACAGCAAGGCCTCTATGCAACTGCGCATAGTTCCGTTCTGCCGGCCCAAAAGTCCTAGATACAAATGCGATCGGTGCTTCTCTATTCTGGTCATCATGTTGAGACAAAACAGCTCCTATGGTGAAGCGTCGCATGAGACAAGAAGCTCCTTCCATTCGTCGTAGTGTGCCAGTACGGTCTGACTGAGAAGCAATGTGTTAAGTTTGTCAAACCCTTCTTGATGCTGAGTTTCCCATCTCTACATGGCATCCCGCTGAAGGAGCTGGTAGAGACAGCTGGCAATAGTTGCCCTGTTCTTCAAGAATCTGTCGTAGAAAGCCAGCATTCCTAGAAATGACTGCAGCACTTGCTTTCAATCTGGTGTGGGAGCCTCAGAGATAGCTTGAACTTTCTCTTTGCAGGTGTGAACTCCTGTTTCGTCAATTCGGCATTCTAGAAAAGAAACGTGTCTCACTAAAAAATGGCACTTGTCTTTTCCGAGGCACAGATTGTACATGTGCAGCCTCTTGAGGACTTCTTTCAATCTGATGGCGCATACCGTGGTGTCCTTTCCACTGATGACCACGTCATCTAAGTATGCACAAATGCCTGCGATGCCAGAAAGCATAGTCTCCATGAACTGTTGAAAAATGGCTGGTGCTGCAGAGATTCCAAAAGGCAACCGTTCGACCTTGTAGAGCCCTTTCAGCATGTTGTGGGTCAATATCTCTGATGTCTGTGGTGCCACATGAAGTTGCTGGTAAGACTGAACTAAATCCATAGTGCTGAAGACCTTGCTGCCCCTCAAGTGCCTGATGACCTCATCTGTTGTGGGAAGTGGGTAATCTGCCTTCTTCGATACCCAATCCACTGTACAATGGTAGTCGCCACATATTCGTAATGAGCCGTTCTTCTTTTGAATGAGTACCGAGAGCCGTTGCCCAATCCGAATGCTGCGCAGGATGATGACGTTCGTCTGAAGCCGTAGTGGGTCATGTGTCCATGTTGCTTTGAATGTGACCTCACCGATGAGAGTGCAGGCTGTACCTAAGCCGACCTCAAAATCCAAGGATTTGCCACGAGAGTCTGATACTAATGCATGCTATCTATCCAGACATATATACTACAGATAGATGCAAAGTGTGTGACACCAGAGCCATGCTAGAACACATGTTATGGGAATGCCAGGGGCTAATACAGGACAATGAGAGCAAAGTCTCCATTGACAACCTCTGCGCGCGATGGCGGGCTGCACAGCGAGCCAAGGAAGCTGCCGAGAGGCAAGAACTCTTGGCCGTAACCTCAGCGGGTGCCCCAGCCCACTAACTCACTGGACGCGAATCGTTTCGATTCGAAATAAAGTTTTCTCACTCACTCACTCCCATTCCAGGATCTCCAGGAGCCAGAGCTGCCACTGAATTCGGGTAGCCGACCAAAGTCGGATGTCGCCATGTTAGACCTTGACGTCGGTGAAGTGCCAGCGAGTCCAGAGTTTTCCTCGTCGCCAAGTGTTACGTCTCTACAGCTGTGGTTGGCTGTCGACGATTCATTAACTCAAGGAAACAGGTTCATATTAGCAGACAGTAGTTTAGGCGCAGGAGCCAGCACTGGTGAGGCTTTCGTTCCGTGACGCACGCTCATGTCTAAAACCACTAGTGCCTTCGCATGCACACTTCATTGTTGTCATCTTCTGGTGACATATCATATACTAATGCAAAAATTACATTGTCAGTATTGCCACTGATCCCATGATGACACCTGGTCAACAGATACGTCAAAACTAAGATGTATAACTCTCATACTGGCTCATTTTAAAACTTTGTTCCATTGTTTATCCATTTATCATGACAAATAGCATTGATTTGAAAATGGGTGCAGCCAAAAATTTTGTACAGGCAACATTCAACTATGTGACACATGTATGTCAGAAGTTGTGAAATGAGGGAGGAGACTAGACTTCAATGTCAACAAGGAGGTTGAGGCATGGTTGCTGGAAACAGTCGAAGTAACGTCTTCTGAGAGCACCTTAACCACAAGGGACAAGGTTCAGCAACGTCATCAAATCCGATTTGACAATGCGGTGAAATCAAACCTTGTTAGCTCATTTGCCCTGCGTCACGGAAATGGACTCTTGCAGTGAATGCCTTAGCCATTCTAAGCAGCGCAGAAGTAAACAAAAGGCACCACATTTACTAATTGCCAACGGTTGTGCAATACATTTACTAACATTCACTCGCTTTTTACAGTTTAGAGCAGGCCACACAGCGATCTTTAACTCGAGCAGCAGTGCCTTTAGTATTGTGCATTGGCAAATGCTGCGGCTACATTTCAAGGCTTCCTTGGTCTTTCCTGCACAAGGAAGTAGATAAAGAAATGCAAGCAAGATGGTACCAGTTGCATGGCTACTTGATGGAATGGTGCACTTTTCCATCGAGTGGCCATGCTAGCACCGAGCATGACATTGCTTACAAGCTGCGCTCTTTGGCAGTGCATGGACAGTTTAGCATATATAGCTTAGTGGCTAATAGTGACTAATAAAAATCGGGCTCCTCGGTTAACCCCCTTCCTTCTCGTTTATTACAAAACGAGGGTCTCGAATCCGGCAACATTTCTTATCATAGTGGCTACCATGTGATACATGTAGTACACCCGTTCCAATAGCCCAGTTAAAACTCAATTTCACACAAAACTTATTAATATCTCGAGTACTCCTCCACATTTTTGCAGAACGTCAACTTTACAAACGTGTACTGACAGAGCACCCTCCCCTTGGTAAACCCTGCAGACCTCTGTAATGCACCAGATTTGAGGGGCCCTGCACCAGGTCTGGCTATTTCAAGCCGACAAGCGCAGTGCATACAATGTGCACTAACAACCGTGCCTGCTAAGTATTACATCCCTACGTGCTGCGGAAAGAGCTTAAATTTTAAACCAAACGCCATTTGCCCTTCTCCTTGAGGGCACCGTGTCCCCAGCAGAAGAGTCTACGTAATTGATAACCGCTCTTACGGCATACATCAACAAATGCTGGCAAGCAGGTCGCATCCCAGAGGCGTGGAAACGCTCTAAAGCAGTCCTGATACCGAAGCCAGGCAAGCCGTCCAGCCTCGATCACTTGCGGCCCGTTTCCCTCACATCCTGCGTTGGCAAGGTGATGGAGCACGCGTTCCTCTCCCGCATCAACCACCACTTCGAGGACACTGGAGCCTACCCACCCACTATGGTGGGCTTCCGGTCACACCTCTCCACTCAAGACGTCATGCTCCAGCTCTACCACCAGATTATCAATGACCCAACTAGTGGCAACCGGGCCATCCTCGTCCTAGATCTGGAAACGGCATTTGACAATGTAGCACATGCAGCAATCCTGAGCAGCATAACCAAGCTCAACTTGGGTGAGCGAAGCTACAACTACGTCAGAGACTTCCTGTCGTGCCGCACAGTCACCCTCGCGGTCGGCAGCATGACATCTGACGAACATACACTAGGAAGCACCGGCACTCCTCAAGGATCGGTCATATCCCCACTCCTTTTCAACCTCGTGATGCTGGGTCTCCCGGCCTACCTCGATGAGATCGATGGCCTCCATCACGCCTTGTATGCAGATGACATCACCCTGTGGGTCAACAAGGGCAGTGACAGTCAGATAGAATGCACCTTACAAGCAGCGGTCTCTGCAGTCGAAACCTACCTCTAAGACACAGGTCTCCGACTATCTCCACTGAAATCGGAGCTGCTCGTCTACCGCCCGCGCCGCCGGCCCAAGCCTACAGCCGAATTGCACCAACGTGACGACATAATCCTCTATACGCAAGACGGCTCCTGCATTCCCCGAGCCCCGAAGATACGCATCCTAGGCATGCATATAACAGCCAACGGGTCAAACATGGAAGCTATTCGCAAAATCGAAGGCAAGGTTACAGCGGCTACCCGCCTGATCAAACGCATTACAAACAAGTACACGGGCATGAAGGAGGACAGTGTCATGCGCCTCATACACTCTTTCGCAATCAGTCACATCACTTATGTGGCTGCCTTCCACAACTGGAATGTCACTGAAAGGGAGAAAATCAACACCCTTATACACAAGACTTACAAGATCGCCCTTGGCCTACCGGAGTCCACAAGCACTGCTCGTCTGCTACAGCTGGGGATATACAACACGCTTGAGAAAATCGTGGATGCACAAAGAACCTCTCAACTCGAACGCATGTCTCTGACAGCCACGGGCCGGTACATCCTGCAGAAACTCGGCTTCAACTACCACGTCCAACACGGTCAGAAACAGGTCATTCCACCCGACCTCAGTGACATGCTGATTGTCGCCCCTATACCTCGAAACATGCACCCCGAATTTAATCGGGGCCGACGCCAGGCCCGTGCCAAGGCACTGCTGTGCTCCTTGGGTGGAAAGAGGACTACGCGCTTTGTAGACGCCGCAGAATACACACAAGAACACCGGTTCACGGCGGTAGTCGTAGACGTTAGCTCCTGGCTTACGCACGCGTGTAGTGTCGCAACGGAATATCCTGAAACAGCAGAAGAGGTAGCGATAGCGCTTGTGCTTACCGACCCCCTCTGCGAGGTAGTTTTTAGCGACTCACAATCCGCAGTTTGCAACTACGCACGGGGGCGCATTTCCTCCGAAGCTCTCCAGATTCTAAGGAAAGCTGGTCGACAGCACTTCGATAACACCGCGATCATATGGTTTCCAGCGCACGTCGCCGCCCCCACCGATGAGGGCCTCATTAACTTGAACGAGGTAGCACACCGCTCTGCGCAAAAACTGACCCGCCGCACAGAATCGGAGACCACCTCTTTGAGTTCGGAACTCCTGGTTCAAAACACGCGAGAACGCCTGGTCAGGTACAATGACATCACCAAGCACTACCAGCTAGGCAGGCGGTTGCTGCCGCCACCTCACCCCATGCTGAAACGTCGCCAGGCAGTCATCTGGCGGGAATTGCAAACACAAACATTCCCCAGTCCGGTGCGATTGCAGCACATTTTCCCCGCGCAATACCCGACTGCTCTTTGCAAATTATGTCAGGAAACTAGAGTGACACTGTCACACATGTTGTGGGAGCGTTGGGTTACATCAGCTACAATGGCAGTAGCTCCGGAGGCACTTGCATCGAAGTGGGCCGCCGCTCTGCGCAACTCCAACCTCAAGACACAAGAGTGGGCTGTCCAGCAAGCCCGAGAGGCGGCGACGAGGCAAGGCCTCGAAGTCCCCTCATGGGAGACCTGAGCCCGGGTCGTCAAATTTGCTGGATTCAAAATAATGTTGTTTCCATCCATCCCATTGCATAAGTACGCCTACGTACATGGCAGTGCTGAGACATCGCTCAGAGTGACTTTGAGAATTATTCAAGGCAGCTTCAGTTATTTGTTTAACCTGTTACTTCAATATTGAGACCAATTAGAGAAATAATAAAACATACAAACTGAATGTCTGCGTGTTTTTGTTTTACTTCGTACCGTAGCAAGACAGGCATACTTCCGTTTCGTCTGGATGTTCTCACGCTTGCGTGCACAGAATGAAACTTTGTCATTTTCTACCGTGTTCCAGTGCTGCGATCACACTCTTTCATCCTCTCATGCCAGCCTCAGTGCTTGTGACAGCGGCACAGATAATCGGATTTTCTTGTGCAGAGCGCGCAAAATTGTCTGCGGTGAGGAACAAGACAAACACAGCAGCTCGCGCACGAAGCTGTGACCAAACGTGCACTTTTCGCAAAAACCCGAAAAAAAATATAAAAAATAAAGGAAGACGGGCCCATGACATATTTGTGACACGATCCTGCAGCTCCTGTATGGGAGAATGCGGGGAAGGAATTTCGCTGGCACAGGCTAGACGGGGAAAATGGAGAAAGTGTAGATGTTAGCGGTGATGCTTGCCTCCTGAAATCGGGTTTGCGGCACTTCAAATATATCTATCTCTGCCATTAATGAACTAATTTGAATAATTCTTGCAGTAGAACACTCTTTAGAAGGTGCGTAACAATGTCCAGCATATAACCAAAATTTGCTATGTGGACTGGTGAGGCGCCCTTTAGAGGACCCCTCACCAAGTCTGGGTGCTGCAAGTAAGCAAGCCTGATGTATAGATCATGCAGTGACGAGTGTCTACAAAATATTGCAACAATGTATTCCACGGAAAGAACAAGAAACTCAAAGGAAAGCCTGTGAATCCTTAACCTCAGAGTAGCCAGTCACCTCGCCAGCAGAGATAATCTTGCTGGTTTTGCCTATCACATCACAGGTCTCGGTTACAATGCACAAATAGCCAGCAACAATGTAAACACAGGTATTTGCATGAAATGCAAAGCACATGAAACCGCCACCATAAGTGTGCTTCGCGCAGCAAGAACAGAAGAGAGAAAGAAAAAGACTGAGGCAGAATGTGTGATGTAAACATCACCAACATATAGATTTGGGCTAGTTGGCCCAGATTCACATAGTATTTTAACACCATCTACTTCTTTAACATCTGGTGTCATCTGCTTTCTTGCCTCGTGTCTTTTCCTGTTAAAATAGAATGCCTGCCAACTTGAGAACATTAAAGTTTGTCAATCATGCACACAACACCTTCATGAGCTTGAAACAAGACTTCTAAGGGTATGGTAAGAGACTTATGAGAGAAACTTTGTGAGCAGATTTCTTTTAATTGAGAAAACATTAGTAAAATTCTACAACGAGCCCAAATTCATAAACTTTATGAAATAATCTCAAGAGTTCGCAGGTGTGAAGTACTACGTAAATGTCATGCAAACCCTTCAATAAAGAAGACAAGACGAGGAATATTGCTTGAGGATGCTGATCAAGGAAATGGGAGACAGCCTCACCTGCTGCTGTGTAGGTAAACTCTTGCATCATCACTTTGCAAATTTTAATTAAATTATGGGGTTTTACGTGCCAAAACGACTTTCTGATTATGAGGCACGCAGTAGTAGAAGACTCCGGAAATTTCGACCACCTGGGGTTCTTTAACGTGTACCTAAATCTAAGCACACAGGTGCTTTCGCATTTCGCCTCTATCGAAATGTGGCCACCGAGGCTGGGTTTTGATCCCGCGACCTCGTGCTCAGCAGCCCAACACCATAGCCACTGAGCAACCATGGTGGGTAAAATATTAATTTGCTTGTTACCTCCACTATTAGTAAACCCTTTTTAATATTTTTGCAGTAAGATGCTCCATGGACACCACTCTGCAGCATCTAGTATGTGCCCAAAATTTCTGACAGGACCTGATGAAGTACCCTATAATTGTGCTTATTATGGTCACTGCACAGTGGCCGACCACAGCTGTCCACTTTCCATATGAAACCACACATACGAGATCGTGCGTGCCAATGAGATGTAATGACTGGATGGGAGAAGTGCAGTAGCCACATGTTTATTACTCATTGTATTTGGCATGCCTTCATGCTTAGTTCATGTACATTTTCTGCCTAAACACTGGATGCCGAATTTGTCTACATCTTATGATGAATCATGAGCATCATATAAGATAGGCAAATGGTTTTGAATATGACTCTATGTGCCTTCTTTTACCATTTCAGTGGCAACACTTTTCATGATGCACACTGTGTGGCTACAGACACCATTAAGCACACAAGAAGCTTGCCCAAATAAACAATTTGAGTAATTTTTAATCACAACATCATAACACCGCCCACAAGGTGCTTGCATGAACTTAAAACAACCTCCACTGGAAACTATACAGAGATAACCTCCAAATGGTCCCTGCATACCCCATTTGGTTAAAGCATGAGTTGAATGTGCTGTTTCACTCAAGGACTCGCATGCATTCAAGTGTCAAGTGGCTAGATCTTTCCACACTGGTTTCAATAAGGAGCATTCAGCAACGAAATGTAGCTGAAAAAAGTCTGACACTATTTGTGTGAGCGCACAGTGTCGAGTACAGATTGACAAAAGATGACACGCGTTCTGAATGATTGTGCCACAAGCTTACGCACTGTCCATAGACTTTTGTCTACCAGTCTTTTTTTTTTTTTCAGAAGCACACACACCACACGAAGAACCCATCTGAAGCAGTAAACAAAAGTCAACAACATGACTGCTGCAAAGATAGGGACCTCCAGTGCTACCTGTTTTCCATAAAATAAAATGGCACTGGTCGTGGTATTCGTTCCGTGCCATATGGTTCCATAAGTGCTTTATCATCCATATACCTTCTCAATGCATCAGGGATGACCACGGAATGGTCCTTCTGCTGGTAGTTCTCCACAATAGCTGTAAGCATCCTCGGAACTGCACAGGCCGTGCCGTTAGTTGTAAACACATAGGATGGCGCCTCCCCCAGAGTTTGTCGACAAGTGATGCCGAGCCTGCGGCTCTGGTAATCGGTGCAGTCTGAAGCACTGCTGATCTCACCATACCGTCGGCTACCTGGCATCCAAGCTTCCATATCTAGCTTACGGTAAGCTGGCAGCCCAAGGTCAATGGGGGGCATGTCTGAAAGCTGCACGTGGAGGTTGAGGTCTCGGCAAATCTCCTTCTGGATCTCAACAAACTCCTTACGCAGTTCAGCACTCTGGCCGGGTGGAGCAAAACCAAACATTTCCACCTTGTTGAACTGGTGGACCCGGTAGATGCCTTTCTCTTGCTGGAAGAAATAAGAATCGATAAGAAACAAACAAAATACCTTTTTAAATTTTTTATAGACCCACATAAAATAAACTCTCGCTGCAAATCGGGAAACTGAGTATGAGGCTACTATCCTAAAACAAGAAGCAGTCAAACTGAATCGCCGCGCTTATCATCTGTGACACGCAAATCACTGTTGCGTATTGTTAGCAATTTTTTAAAAAAGAAAAGAAATGCCGGGCTCCGGAGAGAATACGAGAAGCAAACAGATCAGGCTCGTTATTTGTGCTTGACACTACAAATTAAAACATGGTGATAGCCATTACGTAACCCGAAACTGGCAATGTTTAGCGGGATAGTTGGGGTGGTTTACAGTCCTTGCCCCTGATCAACCACCTCTCACCTTCGTCGACGATATCTCAGCCCGATAACAGCGGCTGACCGCCATCAGTCGTTGGGGCAGGTCAGACATCTCTAAGCATTGGTCGCGGTACATGTTCGCCAAGCCCATCTCTGCTGTGCCAGAGAGGCACACCTCGGTTCCCCAGTTAGTCCTGAGGCGATACACCTGGTTCCTCAGTCCAGTCGTGAGCATGCCACAGGCTTCCAAGTGCGCGGGATGCAGTAAGTCCGGGACGTACACTGGAGTGAAGCCTTTCTTCAAAAGCTTGTCAGCAGTGAAATCAATGAGAGCTTGTTCCATACGGGCTAGGTCGCCGCGGAAGAAGTACGTCCGCTCGCCGCACATGACGTTGTAGTTCGGATCTGCCTGAAGCAAGCCCATCCTTGCCATGAGATATTCGAACCGCCTGGGGACAAAGTCCATTTGCCGCTTTTCGCCAATAACGTCCACGACGACTGGTTCGTCGCTTTCCCTTCCCAGCACGTCCGGGTGTGTCATGTTAGGCAGCCTGGCGATGGCACGCATCAGGTCGATCCGCATTTGTTCGTTTTTGTGTCTCACCTTGAGCTCTTCCCACAGCGTCCTAATTTCGTCTAAGTCTGCGACGCATCCCCTCCTTGTAAGATTCTTCGTGATAAGGTCGTGGTTTGCGAAGTCCGCGTAGAATTCGACGTCGAGGTCGAAAAGGCGCTGCGTACCTCCTCTGAAGTGTCGAGCGGGAGCAAAGACTTGTTTTCCAAGCCTTGTGAAAGGTAGTAACTGTCTTATAAATAGCATGGTAGTGTTTATAATTTACGCAGAAGAAGAGCTTATAACGCAACTTGCATTCTATCGCTTCCCCGGTGTAATTACCAAGTTTCGCATTAAACTACTGCGTGAATATGCGGATCGGTGCATGTGCACTTGCCTGTGGAAGCAGACATATTGTCGTCATGGTTTGCAGACTGCCAAAGGCAAAATAACCGAAACCAACCGAAACAGCCTCCGCGAAGGCGGGCAGATATACGCTGTTGCCGGCTGTTGCTAAAAGAGCAATCATTGTGTACAATCGTTGTGTACAATCGTGTGCAATGTCGGAATGGTACGTGCTGTCGGGGTCCGAACCCTGTAGCATTTTGCGATATACGCCGCATGACATAAGTTCTATTTCAAGATCACAACGTCAGACTCGTCGGAGTCTCTTTATTTATATTTGACACTTTGCTTTTCGGTGGGTGAAAGCCATCTTTTTTATCGTGAAGGTCTTCGATCTCGAAATCGTAGAAAAAAAAATGATGGTAATAAGCCCCAGACCACTCTAAATAATTTACTATAATACTATCTATAGTTTTCATACCACTCGATTTCGGTCTCGTTTCCCACAAGGAAGGAAGGAAATGAACTTTATTCAAGGTCCTGCACGCCACGAGAGCTTTGGGCTCTCATGGAGTGGGCGTCTCCCACGACGGAACCGGGAGCTGCATGTGTCGTGACGTCACGACGCAAGATGTGGTCACGTGAGAGCAGGACCATCGCGACTAATCGCGACCTTTTCATGCGACATCGTCAAATGGCTCATTGAGCGAAAAAACCGGCGTCTGTAGCAGCGAAATGGCACATAAATTCCCATTGGCTGCGACGCCACGTCACGATCGCGCCTCGACAAAGGCCTCGACGGAGCAGAGCAGGTGAAAGGATTCACTTGCTGCTCAATAACGCGCCAGGTGTTGAGTGAGGGGCACGTGGGGAGGGGAGAGGGCATCGCCGCGACGTCAAATTTAAGCCCCTTAAACTTCGTAAAGTTGCGGCACTCTCCTCCTCCGCCTGCACTCCTCCTCGTTTCTCCTCTCTTTCGCGCTCCCTCCTCGACCGTGGCGCCGCCTACACTGCTCGAGCGTAGCAATGGCGCCAACATGCGCTCCTCGCCACTCTGTGATGATAGTGATCTAAAGAAAGAAAGGACGCTTAATTCTGCAACCCGTGAGGGAGCACGGCGAAGCGTCGACCACTCTGTAGACGCTTCCCGAGCAAAAATGGCGCTGATGCACGGCGTGAGGGCCCACGTGATGCTATTAGGCCAATAGCGACGGCATTCATCAAAGCGTGGCACTACTTTACAAAGTTTAAGGGGTTTTACGCCAAATCACCCTGGCTCTCTGAAGTTTATCCAGTCGTTCCTTGCCCGCGCAAGCTGTCGTCTGGGTTCTAACTGTGCTTCGGCAAGGCCAAATCAAAACGCACTCGCTTGCCCACGAGGCGTTCATATCTCGAAGGACCGCTGCAGCGGCGTTCAATTGGACATTAATGCTTTTGCACTCACAACTCATTAGAAATGCTTAGGTATCCTCCTATATTTCGGCACTCGCCTGGTGGTCTGTTTTACGGATATCACAAGGCGCACTTTTTATGACGATCGAACCCGATATATGGATCGAATTTCTCGGTTGCGATTGTCTTCTTTGCTCAATCTGCAGAAGGGAGCCAATCATGGTCCAGAATTTCCAACCAAATCGGGTTGGATCGCGATTAAAAGTAGCAGTGTGACACTGGTATTGTGCTGCTACATTGGCCCGCTCCATGAGTAGCAGCAGCAGACTACCGAGCGAACTGGAGCGAGAGTCAAAGCGTCGCGATGTCCTGCTCCCATGTGACCATATATGACGTTACGAAACGTGCGCCTCCTGGGAAAGTAAACCTAATCCGGTTTACACACAACTAAGTATAGCAATTTTTACGCTGCTCTGAGACTTGGCAGTATAGTTTGTCTAGGAAGGTTCATTCTATGGAAAACGCGCCATACAGTGGGTTTTATCCCTCCCACTTTATTCTCGAAAATAATACCAGTTAGTTTCCAGAAGGCCGCACCCAAGATAGCTTGATCGAGGAAGCGTTCCTTGTATGATTGTCATGTTATATATTGCAGGTGAGGGCGAAATCATGGTGTAAGAAAAAGAAACTGGGAAAACTTATTTTCTGGTAGCCCGACTACAATGCTTTTCCTGTATCATTCCGGAAAATATCCGTTCGAACCATTTATTTGGCGCTCATTTCATTATGTTTACAAGTTTCTATTCTAATGTAAAAGTACAGAGTGTGAAAGATTATACTTCTAATTAATATATATTCGCTGTCATTTAAGTTTCATTGCGATCGGCTTACAGCGCTGTGCACTTGACCATCTTCGATATGCAGCATAAGTGAAATGCATGAGAAAACAAATAAGTCATGCTGAGATATTAATTTGCGACGTGTGATTTTTCGCTTTGAAAGGGAGATGAATAAATATTCAGATTGTAAAGACGTGAAATATGCTGTGATACCGTGTATTCAGAAGTAAACTTGATGCTATAAAATTTTCAAAACGGCGAAAAAAAAAGAATCATTATGAGACACGAAAAGAGTTCAGAACGTACTGTACATCCATGGGCGTTTGTAGTTACAGGGCAGCGGGCTCAATTTTGCGCCGCTCGTAAAACAGACTGACAACGCTCCGGAGCACTTACATACGTAATTTATTTCAAAGGCTGCAAAGAACCAACAATCTCCAAATTTGTCCTACACATCATCCATAAGGTGTCCCTCACTTTGGCTAGATATAAACAAGGTGCCGAGTTAAATTCCCCGTGGACATTGGAGAAACCAACTACGAACCACTTATAGGAAAGAAAAAAACAGGGGTTCAGTAATTATTTGCTTTTAATTGAGCAGGTAACGTGAGAGTTTGACCACATATTAAAATTAACATATCGTTTATTTACTCTGAATTTGAAGTTGCTGTCTTGCACAGTTTTTTTAGGACTCAGTGAAACATTGCGGATCACCGGCGGTATGACACTGTGGAATGCTTGAACAAGTAACTTTCCAGAAAGGTTGTGATTAACCTGCGTAGTTTAAACATTTAACGTTCTTCACTCATAACGTGCTTCCTTCTTCAACGAAGTGTAAGCACTGTGCCCCGCACACTTTATCGAGAAGCCCGAGGAAAAGCAACTAGATGACTTGTATAAAGAAAAAAAACTGAATGAAGACCAGTATTCAGTAATTATTTTGAAGATACATAATTAAGTTGCACACTTCATACTTTCGGTACACGCCACTCATAGAGTGGTCTACATTTCCTGCAAGTACGAAATTTCTGCCATTTATGGTCCTCCCAGGAATATGGGGTAACTGTTTAGGCATTTCTTACAACGCCTCTAAACGGGCGAAAAACGAGGATTTAGTAAATTTCATTTCACTTCTAATTGAAACACATGCTTCAAACTTTGCCTGCCTATTGCCACCAACATTCCCCACATTCCAGTAAAATATAAACTTCTCGAACGGCACAGTTTCTTTTCTTTTTCAGAAAACTGTGAAAACTGGCGTTTAATGTTTGTGAGCGCTTCTGTGTTCGCGTTAACAACTTCGCTGAAGAAGAAAATAAAAAAGAAAAAGAAAAAAATCCTTCGATGAATGGACCCTTTAGTGTTACAACTTCAGCTAACGCGGCTGTTTCACGACAGTGGACAGTTTAAATTATTACCTAGAAATTAATCCGCTTGCAACATTTTGCCTGTTTGTTATTTATGAGCGCCGGGCAGAGCGCTTGCGATACACGTTATGCGCCAATTTAGGGAGAGCCTCAGAACCGGCAAAAGATGTGCCGGTGTGGGGGTAGAACCGGCAACCGACGCTGTGAGGAGAACATTGACTGTCCCGGTGGAAAGAAGGCCCAGTGGCAACCCCAAAATTCACCGAAACGGTCATTATTAGACTGTTAGGATGATAGTTATAAGCATCACAGTGCTCTGTCAAGCCGCACGGATATGGCAGCGACAGCTCCGGGATATAATAGGAAAGAACTTACGCATTTCGTACTAAAACTGTGACATGACCTTGGGATCAATCTGCCTGGGCCTTGCGACACCACTGCACCTGTGCGTCTATCCTGTCAGTGCAGATGACAGATGTTTTTCATATATTTGGCGCCTCGGCGGCGACCACCAGCGAAATCGCTTCGGCTCGGGAACGATATATTTCTCCTAAAGCATCCCTTATCTCAAGGTGTACTAACGGTTACCGTAATGTATGTGTGCAAACTTTTGTGATGCCCTTACAATAATTTCACTTTCTGTGGGAACCTCTCGTTTCTGCTCCAATTTACTACAGCACGCGCGATTTGTGGGATAGATTAATTTTGATTTTATTTGTTATAAAACCAATTTCTGTACCTCAACGATTTTCACCCTGCATAAGACAACGAAGAAGACGAGGAAGAAGGGGAAGTTCGCTGAGGCTGTTCTTTGTGCAGCATTTCGGAAACGTGACCCTGGTAAGCGCTACAACGTCAATTGTAACCGAGTTGAAACCAGCATATCCGTCGACGCGCTGAGCTTTGCCAGGCAGAACGGTCACGACCGACGTACGAAGCGCTTGCACTTACGGATTTGACCACGGACTCGTCATGGAACAGCAGCCGCGGACAGAAGTCACTGACGTCGCTGCAGAAGAGCAATCTACGGCCGAAAGCAAATCCACAGAAAAGCCAAGGAAATCCGAAATGTCGAAACCACCCAGGAAATATGCCGGGTCTGCGGGGAGCTCCTCGAGTACAGACAGAGACAAGCCCGCTACAACGGACGGAATAACATCAGCGGAAGCGAGAAGAGGTGCAGAAAAATCGGCGCTAGACACCAGAGATCTTCGAGAAGGTACCAATACTGGATCACAAGCCAAACTCAAGGTGGAAACTTCGCGGGGTTTGAGGTACCTGGCCGAAGGCCTGGCAACAATAGCCGATGCACTGAACGATGGAGGACAAGGGATTCGATCTGCGAGCCGTCCTGCCACGGAGGGCCAGCCTAGCGCCGATGCATTGCCTTTTCTCAGAAGCAGCGAGTCCGAATGCGTTTCCCTAGAAGATGTCCCTGGCCTTCGGCACGGCTTTCCTTTCTCCAAAGAAAGTGACGTCCAGTTTGGCCGTTGCCATCCTAAGCGTCCTCGGGACCCAAAGGTCGTTATTACACTCGGGGACTCGGACGAGGCGGTCGCCGAAGGAGTGCCTCAAGACGACTACGTTGGCTTGGAGGAGTTGGTCGTTGACGAACCGCCTCTGGATGACGGAGACCCGGTCTACTGGGACGACGCCGTCGTCGAGAGAACGCCTCAAGGTGACTGGTTTGACGGAGGTGAACGCGGTCTAGTCTTCGACCTAGTGCTAGAGTCACCCCTATACTCCGAAGAGGAGCAGCAAGTCGAACAGAGGACCGACCGGGAAGCGTATTTGGAATATTCAGAAGACCGGGAAGCTCGCGGCAAGGACACGACCTCCCACTCAGACAGCGAAGGGGTCAAACCCGCGGCGCGAAAGCAGGATGACAGCGCGGGGGCGCATAAGAGCGAGGCGTCTCGGAAGCAAGCGGAGGAAAAAGGAAATGAGCGTAACAAGAACGGGCCGGCTCAACCGTCATTTCCACCGGGAGACGTTTTTCAGAAGGTTCGGGATCCGCACAAGTCACGCGCAGAGCAGGCCGCCGCCGCGCCGGCGCCTCGAGATCCTCCCGAGCAGACGGAGGTCGTGGTGCGGTACAAGGCTGCCGGGCTTGTTACGCTGGGGCTCGCGATCATGGTGATTCTTGTCGTCGTATCGGTGGCGGCCGATTACTATCTCTCCGATAGAGATTCCATCGACGCGACATCGCCCAGGACGCCGTCTACAAAGACGCCGACCGAGATGGTCCATCCAACGGCCCGGCTAGCAAGCGAAAACCGAACCAGACGCATTTTTGTCTTCATGTCCGAAGAAGAGGCCAAAGGTGACGACATTGCCATTTTGGACGTGAACGACGAGACATGAACCTGCTTTTCGGGACCGAGTGTCTCATCAGAATATAAGGTTTGAACCTGTTGGCCTCCGATTCTTGCCGGTACATAGCCTCGACAGTTTTATGCGCATGCCACTTTTTATATGGGCAAGTTATATCTGAGGCATATCATCAGAACTAGACTTTGAACCTTCTCAGTCGGTGGATTCCGAATTTGTGCGCAGCCTCGACAGTTTTGCGCCCAGGTCACTTTTTAAAGATGCTGTAAAAAGTGTGTTCGTTTTTCTTCAAATATAGTTTTAGACAAGATAATGCAGTCGACTTGCTTTCACGTGAATGTGCATCCGCTACAGTTCACTGTTCAAATTGAATTTCCGCAGTGCTACGTAAGTTCAGTCTAGGGGCCCGGTTGGACGACAGTTTCTTTCATGGAGAGTACGTTAGCATTACGGTCAATCAGTTTCACACAACCTTCACGCAGTTAATACTTACAAATCTGCTCCTTCCGATAGCGCTTATATTATCTTGCTTGCCTGTGAAGTCGAATTTGTCTACAGGATATAACTGTTACTGTTACTCAAGTATGAAAGAGACTGCTCACTGGTACCTGCTGCCTGAGTTCCTGAGCATCACAGGAACCTAGATATTGTGCATAAATTCCAATCTCATCACACCTGCAGCTACCAACTGCGTGACTTGTTCTTGTTTGCAAACAAGAAGTCTTGGTGTGGCCTACCTTCGCAAGCGCAAATTTTGGTCGTGTTTTTTTAAATGCAAAAATGTGGAACGTGTTACCACAGTGCAGTTACTGGCATACTGTCGGTGTTTGCTAGGTGCTTTGCTTTCGTTATATATTTGGCGCATGTTAAACATTTTTTTAAAGAGACCGACAATCACCCAGAACCTGTCACGAGATGTTGATGGAAATCAAACGATCTTGGTTTATTGTGATAGAATTGAGCGTGCTGTTTGCTGTTTAAGTGGTGACTGCAATTTTAAATTGGTACAGAGTCGCGAGAATGTTGTGCCGCGTCACTTTGCGGTGAAGCCTTGGTAATACGTAACCGCACATTACGTAACCGCACATTACGTTTGTGTTCTTCTTCTTGAGTCCTGGTCGTCTGCGCCTTGCCTTTACTGTACCTAAGTCGGCTGTACCTAAGTCGGCATGTACCGTTTAAGATGGCAGCCTTTATGTCATATTGGCGCCAGCCTTTTATTCTGCGTATTACGATCTAAAACAAACACAAAACAAAAAGTTCCTGCTAACGAGCGGTACTGCCTTCGTGGCAACGAGTGGAAATCCAGAACCGTGTCGAGCTGTGGCATACATCATTGCATGGCGACGCATATGAATGCCTTTGTACGCGCACGAGTTAGCGAGCGAATACCTAGAATTCTGCGGTCTTCTTGTGAGATACAAAAAGCCATCGCATAAACGTCGCCTTGGTAAACAAGATATTAATTTCTTGCAACTATCGCCACACTTGTCCGCTTCCCACCAGTTCCGGTACAAAATCGCTTTCGCACTCGCCTATCGCTGTTTCTAGCATGTTTCCAGCTTACGGAGTTCGTAAACATGATCGCGACTGCAGGCTGAAAGACGCCGATAAAAAATATTCCATGACGTTTTCCGTGTTACTACTGCAGGATTGCACACTCTAAGCCTTCCGTTGTACTGTTAAAAAAGAAAAGAAAAAAAAGAAAACGTGGTACCGTAAATGTTAGTTGTCGCTCACGTCACTACCAATATACAAAAGATCCGTGTTCCGTTGTCGTTTGCTGTCGCACACTCTACTTGACATGTCAAGCACACCGTCAAGATAAAAAATAGGTTGAAAAATAGTTATGTCACAAAATATCTTAAACAATCCGGAAACTGCAGGCACGTATGACAAATCGGCCGCGTGTCTCAGGAGAAAAAGGAGCAGAAGCGGAATAATAAAAATAGTAAGAACAACAACGAGAAGAATATATAATTTTTTTTATTCCCGTACATGCACATAAGCATCAGGCCCCTGTAGAGCTAGCTTCTCCACAATAAGAGTCATTGAAAGGAGAAACACGTTGTTGCAAATTTTCATCGTTTTCAGATTATTATATAATACTACGGTAGCACGACGAACTTGCTTTCGAAAGGCCGTTGTCCATCGTCCGCGCTATTTCCTACGCAGTGACGCGATTTTCACACGAGGCATAACATCATCGATGATCTGTTTTCACGCGAGCGTACAACGCTTTTTAATGTGTTTGTTGCTACTTGTCTCACACTGCCGTGAAATATTATATTTTGTTTTTCCAAGCTGCAATATGAAAGACGGACCCAGTATCGCGAAGAGTTCCATGTCGCAGTTGGCTGGCAAAATTTCGTTGGACTGCCCACACTGGTTTTTCTACTTCCGCGTTACCCCGCATTCGCAGCATTTCGCCGGTGGTTTGACGACGTATATATAGTGCATGCACTTGCGTACGTCGTGCTAGATTCCTCGCAGAAAATTGTCCGATATACAAAAAGGCCCGCGGACACTTCTATCACAATTATTGTCAGCATCTTTATCAGGATCGCACGCTACTAAAGCATTAGTAAAAATACGTTATCTTAATTTCATATTTCGAGACAACTGCGTAATGACGGTGTAAGAACGCAAATTACAAGAAAAAGATAAACAAGCACTAGGAGTGGAAAAATAAAGAGAGTGCGTAAATATAAATCTCTACGCTTTGTGACGTCATTCGTTAAGGCGTCCGTGGTGCGTCGACGCCATAGGACACATCCCCTGCGCCGTCTCCTATGCGCAGGGGATGAGCGATACGAGACGCGAACGACCTTCAGTCACGCTGGTCGCGAAATCGGCGTTGACCGCGAATTCCATCGAGCAGAAGCTGATCAGGCTTGGGTTCGTTGATGATCGTCTCGTTCCCGGGCCACAGCGGAGGTGGCTCCGACGTGTTGCCGGCTGCAGGTGCAGGCGTGTGTCGGTCCAGGTCCAGCACCATGAAGAGGTGTGATCGCTGCTCGGAGGTCTTGAAGGCCGCCGAGGCGATGGCTACGGCGAGAACCAGCAGCACGCAGAAAATTGCCGCCGTGTGACGCCACATGCGACGCACAGCAGCCCTGAACCGAGCTTCATGCCGCTCGCGTCGTTGAGCCTGCACGTGTTATGATTGATTGATCGATTCGCACACCACCTTGGCCCTGACTTCGCGCCGTGATTGATTGATAGCGCTTTTTTTTACTTGGACTAGAAATGTCACAGTGATTATTTCTTTCGCAGCAGGCATACGGACTATATGATAGGAAGCAAAAAAAAAAAAAAAAAAAAGAAGAGCAGCGCCGTCGACTGGCGCATAGACGCAGTAGTAAAATTAGAGGGAGTACTTTCTTCGTTAACACTGCATTACTTTTGTACCTGGCTGTAGGTACAAGCACGCGTAAAAAAACGCATGTGAATGCACGCACACACACACGTATGCACATACATACATACATACATACATACATACATATACATACATACATACATACATACATACATACATACATACATACATACATACATACATACATACATACATACATACATACATACATACATACATACATACATACATACATACATACATACATACATACATACATACGAATACTTCTAGAAAAGCTATTGACTGTATGCTTGCTGCGCATACTTGTTGCAGTGAAGATATTTAGGCAGTGTTTGTTGTTTCATCGCGTAATTTCCGCAGAGAACAGAGTCTTTAACCAGCACATCTGTGGCTATAGTATAGGTGGCGATACACATAAGCCAATTCGTCATAGGTGGAGGGGTCTTCAGTGGCTCGAACGCATGCGTTGGAAAGCGACTGGGAGCCTTCTCCCGTAGCTCGCCACAGGCTGAGAGAGCGGCGGGAGAAGAAGCGGCCGGTCGCCCTTCCCCCGGACGCTCCCCCAGAACATCTAAACCTTCAGACACCTCAAAGCTCTCGGGCTACAGCGCTCGCCTCTCAAAGAGATATAAATAACAGTAAGCATTCGGCGACGAACCCACCCTGCAACTCGGTTGTGCGAGCGCCCGTGGCCTTATACGCACCGGCGCGCGCATGTGTCAGCAGTGAAAGTGTGACCACCACCTACCGCCATGGTAAACTGGGATACATAGCGCAAGAACGACACAAGGACGAACACGTCCCGTGTTCCTGCTTCGTCCTTGTGTCGTTCTTGCGCTATGTATCCCAGTTTACGATTGAACTACGAACACGCCCAAAGTTCTTCCCCACCACCATGCACGCAAACGCGGCCGAAAGAACCAAAGAAAGCCATTCGCGTAGCACCTCTTCTACTTCCTCGTCGCGAGGCGGTGGCGGCGGTGACGTCGATGGTGAGGTGGCCGATGCAGCAGGGACATGTGTGCCGGCTCGCACACCCGGCGGTTGCGTCGAAGCCAGAGATGCGGCCGAGTTGCAAGTCGGAGGTGCGCGTGCCTCAGTGCGGGATATCCGGCTGGCCGCGCTCTCGCTAGCCGATGATGGCTGGGCCACAACGTCCGTACCTTTCACCTGCGGAGATCAGGCAATCTTTTTTTTTTTTTTTTATGAGTGCGGGAGAAACATCGGCCTCGCTCTTACGACGTAACGGAAAGAAACAATCGATGTGTGTCGTTTGATTTCTCAGTCCGTTTCTTATTAGCGCTATTTCTTTGCAATATATTGCTTCATATATTTAAGGAAGGGGGGGGGGGGGGTGTAGAGTGGGGAGGTGTCATGCTTGTGTTTGAATGTTAGCATTTCTATGCAACGGAAGACGAAAGGGGCTCGCTGCACCTTGTTATACATATAAACTGCGGGCGAACTATGTGAGCTGCTGTCGTGGTGCTCCAGGGCAGGTGCCCCTTGCGAGTGGTCGGGCCGGCTCGGGCAGCTGCACTGACAGTCATGGCAGTTGGTGCCCAGATGCGACCGAGTAAATTCGGCGACTCCCTGTTCCTGTCCGCGTGGTATCAGTCTCTGAGAGCCTGAGCTGGCCGTCTGGCTCAGAAGCCACGGCGCTGAGCCCATAAACGTTATTCTGTTAGGACCTCAACCATATTTTCCTTTCATAAAGTCGAATTTTCGCTGACGAAAGCGCCATTCTGTTCAGCAGTCACTCTCAAAGGGGGAAGCTCCGTTTGACTGGAAGATTGGTAAACTTATACTTCTGCTTTAAACATTGACATATGGTTATATATATATATATAAAGGACTGTCGTGTGACACACCGGTAATCGAATTCATTACAGATATCTTTCTATACATGGACGTGCGCCGCTCAGACAAATTTCATATTCGTTGATTTCGCCAAGGCCTTCAATCGTGTCACTGACTGCCGTCTCATAGCTGAAACTTTCATGCTTATTCAGTATCGAAACATTCGATTCCCTAACAATATCCCGGATAAAAAATTCTTGTCATTCCGTAAGCAATTCGTAACCCTCGTCGATAACTTCACGCCCAGCATTGGCGATGTAACGTCTGGCGGGCCACAGGGAAGCCTCTTTGGACCATTACTTTTCTGATTTACATATATTGATTATCTGCCACCTCAAATAACATCATCCATACGCTTGTTCGCAGACGACTGCGTAATTTATCGTCAAATCTGATCTCTCCGATCAGGTCGCTCTTGAACGAAATCTTGGCCGTATTACTAAATGGTGCTTTTCTTGTCAAATGACCCCGAACACTGATAAACGCAAACCGATAACATTCACCCACAAAAAGACATTTCCCGCTTTTGATTACTCACTAGATAATATCCCCGTTACAGGCCCTAACTCTTAGAAGTACCTTGGCATTCTCCTTGCACCTAACCTGTCATGGTCCGCGACATCGAAAAAAATAACTGCTAAAGCGTCACGTGTGCTCGAAACTCTTAAACGTAACCTTCCTGGTTACGTTTAATATTTCGTGGTTACGTTTAATCCTCACCAGAAAACTTGCCTATGAGACATTCGTTAGGCCTGAACTCGAATTTGCGGCCCCTATCTGGTCACATAATCAAGCTTACCTAATCACGACGTTCGATGTCAGTTCAAACCGCCCTGCCCGCTTCACTGTCCGAGATTATCACCGCCACTCTAGCGCGCGACTACAGCACCAAGTTGTGTTTGTGCCTCTCGTCTATTGAATCACGTAGAATCGTGGCTCTGGCTGTGTCCCAAAATAATCGACAGTATATGCACCCGTCTACCCTGCCGCTCACTCGACCACCACGTACATCTCGCCGTTTGCATAATCCTCTTAGCTTCCAGCGGATCATTGGTCAAACCATTTTCAATTAATCATCTTCGCCAGCGTGTTTACAGCAGGTATTCAGAGACTTGGATTGGGAAGAATTGGGGATAAAAGTTAATGGAGAATACCTTAGTAACTTGCGATTCGCTGATGATATTGCCTTGCTTAGTAACTCAGGGGACCAATTGCAATGCATGCTCACTGACCTGGAGAGGCAAAGCAGAAGAGTGGGTCTAAAAATTAATCTACAGAAAACTAAAGTAATGTTTAACAGTCTCGGAAGAGAACGGCAATTTACAATAGGTAGTGAGGCACTGGAAGTGGTAAGGGAATACATCTACTTAGGGCAGGTAGTGACGGCGGATCCGGATCATGAGACGGAAATAATCAAAAGAATAAGAATGGGCTGGGGTGCGTTTGGCAGGCATTCTCAGATCATGAACAGCAGGTTGCCATTATCCCTCAAGAGAAAAGTCTATAATAACTGTGTCTTACCAGTACTCACCTACGGGGCAGTAACCTGGAGGCTTACGAAAGGGTTCTACTTAAATTGAGGACGACGCAACGAGCTATGGAAAGAAGAATGATGGGTGTAACGTTAAGGGATAAGAAAAGAGCAGATTGGGTGAGGTAACAAGCGCGAGTTAATGACATCTTAGTTGAAATCAAGAAAAAGAAATGGGCATGGGCAGGACATGTAATGAGGAGGGAAGATAATCGATGGTCATTAAGGGTTACGAACTGGATCCCAAGTGAAGGGAAGCGTAGCAGGGGGCGGCAGAAAGTTAGGTGGGCGGATGAGATTAAGAAGTTTGCAGGGACGACATGGCCACAATTAGTACATGACCGGGGTTGTTGGAGAAGTATGGGAGAGGCCTTTGCCCTGCAGTGGGCGTAACCAGGATGATGATGATGATGATGATGATCTTCGCCACGGACCATTCAGCATGGTATGACCTACCACCCGACACAGTTGACATTCGCGAACCTGCAACCTTCATTAAGTCTATTATTTCCATAATGAGTCATCATTAGCAGCGCTGTGTATATTAGTTATCTGGCGAAGTTGTATACGCCTTTTTCTTTTCCTTCGTTGCTTTATACTTAAGGAAGAGACTGAATATTTCGGCTTTACTTGTCATAGAGCTGCATCATTTCTTTTTCTTTTTTTTTGACTTTCTTGTATCTGCCCCTCACTTCTTTTGGAGCCTTTGAGGTAACAGAATAAATGAACAAATAATCAAGAAGGCCAAGCGAACGGTTCGCTTTCGGTACCTTATAAGATCTCGTCCCAGAAGAGTTTTCTGTTGAGCTAACTGCTTAGGCGTACCATTTCAGGTCATTAGAGCGCAAATATACAACACACGAAAACACTATATAGACGCTAAAGTATATGCCGCACGCCCCTGTGCTGCGTACTTCACTGTGCGCTTCCTTGTGCGCGTAAGATCATTTGCGCTCCAAATGACAGCAAATGGTTTTAGTTTTTATTTATTTATGCATACTGTAAGCCTTTTTCAGTGATAGCCTTCGAAACAACCCGAGCGAATAGACGTATCAGAGAAAAAAAGGAAAAGCATAGGACCACATAGTTATATTATTCGAAATAATGTTCAATAATAATTTGACACTGTCGTACAAATCCTCCTAATTAATGTTTATTTTCAACGCGTCCTCACAGAAAGCTTAAAGAGGAAAAGAACCGCGACTTCAGACGGGACGTGACGAAGGAGTGGACAGGACGAGAACAATTGCTATAGTTACCGCTCGTCTTGTCCACTTCTTCGTCACAGTTGCTATAGTTACCGCTCGTCCTGTCCACTTCTTCGTCACAGTTGCTACAGTTACCGCTCGTCCTGTCCACTCCTTCGTCACGTCCCGTCTGAAGTCGCGGTTCTTTTCCTCTTTAAGCATGTCGGATTAATTGGCCCAAAGTCCCCCCCCCCCCTCCTCTTGAATCAAAGAAAGCTACACAACTCGCGTTCGCGATCACGCCACAGTATACACGTGAGACCCAACTTACAGCGGTGCCGCCCACGGCTTTCGTGACGTCAAAAAGCTACAAGAAAGCTACACAACTAAACTCGCGTTCGCGATCACGCCACAGTATACACGTGAGACCCAACTTACAGCGGTGCCGCCCACGACTTTCGTGACGTCAAAAAGCTACAAGAAAGCTACACAACTAAACTCGCGTTCGCGATCACGCCACAGCATACACGTGAGACATCCAACTTACAGCGGTGCCGCTCACGACTTTCGTGACGTCATGTTTGTCAGGTTTTCCTCCGTGCAGCTTCTGCTTCCCGGCGGCCCCGCTCCTTGGAGCGTCGCCCTTGCGATTCCTCCGTAAGGCCGTGGCTTTGTGCACGTCCGCGGTGCTCGCAACCTTCTTGGCAGGCCCACTGTCGCCGGCCGTCTTTGTGGGGGTCGCGAATTCGGCCAGCGGCTCTCCCGAGACGCGATCCGCCCCGACGGCTTCCTTCTGCTTCGAGGCCGTCGCCCTTCGGTAAAAGCAGTGGAGAGATTTCGGGCTCAAAGCGCAGCGTCGCAGCTTAAAAACGAGCAATGCTTTGACGACGCCGGCTTTGTGCAAGCGAGCGCTTAATCCACACAAAAGTTATTCTGTAGCGTGATTCAATATCTAGAACAGTGCGTTTTCACGTGCCTGTGATGGCACACGGGCCGGCATGCCGAGATGGTGTAAACTGTGAACAATTCGTTGGGCAAACTATATATACGTGCAGGATGTCCCAGTCAACGTCAGCCGAGCTGTCGAAAAAAAATTTACGCTATAGTCTATGTACAATATACTTCTTTTCCGGTACCAGTATAACCTATTGTGTTATTATTACCTGGTTAAATAGAGATAATTCAATAATCAATGCGTTAATTTACAAATTAAGGGCGTGAATTCCGACGGGAAAACTGTTTTCTTACTAGAAGAGTTGACTGTTGGGCTAGTTGGTTTTTCCATAATTGAACTAGTAACTTAGCGCGATAAAAACCACAGAGACAAGAAAGGTGGAAAAAGACAAGGCGCTTGTCCTTGTCCGCCTTTCTTGTTTCTGTGGTTTTTATCGCTCTAAGTTACCACTTCAATTCTGTTTTTGTTCTTTTTTGATGTTATTGCGTGCGTCCTAAAACGTCTACTTCAGTCGCTTTCAGCGCGCTCCGTCCTGGGTAATTATTTTTTCCGCGTATTACTCTTTTATGACGTGCGCAGTACGAAAAAGCGCCCCTTAATTATGCGCCCGCGCCCCCGCGACGCCAGTGGCCCCTGAAGTGATTTGAAGGAACTAACTCCGCTCAAATTGTTTACTCGGCAAACCGCCTCGAAGCGTGAAGCTGTCGGTATCGGTGTCGACTTCCAACTGATAGCGAGCTGTGTGTTCCGCGTGTCAGTCGCAGTCTACACGCGATGACCATGCAGGTCAGCAATGGTCATTGTCATCCACCCGACTTAGACACGAAATTATGAAGGAAACATAACATGGGTTTCTAAGGAGGGAAGCTTCGGCATTTGATGAATACTTCGTCCTGACCTGTGAACCGAACCCGAGACCAACGCCTTTTTCGGGACACAATCGTTCTATACCATCAGAACTAACCAGGATGCTGCAGATCTCTGAGCGAGGCCATTTTATTGACAACTTGAAGCAAAGGGATGCTGTATGTAAGAAATCAGTTCTGCGGAAACCCGCGAGGAGCAACGTTCATGAAAAGAAATAAAAATAAAACTACAACCCATTCGACTGCTGCACAAAGCTGCAAAGGACTCTCGGACAGGGGCGAATTTTTAAACAGCGCAGCTTTCTTTACCCGCATTGTGTTTCCGTTGTAGCTTCGTGCTAGCAATCGAGTAAATGACAATTTTCTATTCATTGAATTACTACATATATATGTCAGCAGGTACCCAGTGCAGTTGCTTTTTAAATGTTAGATCCACGGATAAACTGTGAATTAATTTATACTCTGGTGTGCGATGAAAACTCGCCTGGCGAGGAAATATACTGGTGCCAAAAAACATGCACTAGCCAAGGATTAAAAAAAATAAAAAAAAACCGACGTTTCGGGCCCCGTACAGTTCTCTTGATCACAATGAAGATGTAAGCATGGGCGCGCGACATGCCATAGTCAAGCCATATGGCGCGCGACTATAGCATGTCGACTATATCATGTCGATTATATAGTCGGCATGCTATAGTCGCGCGCACATGCTTACAACTTCATTATGATAAAGTGACCTGTGCAGGGCCAGAAACGTTTCGTTTTTTTCTTTTCAAGCATGAAATACTTTTAGCTCCCGTTGTCGGCGGCCTTCAAGTGACCTCGAGCCAAAAGCTAGAGCCGTTATCCAGAACATCTGGGCACACAAACGAGAACATCCGGGCAAGTTGCGAGAATAAAACGAGATCTCCCCCCCCTCACTTTGTACAGGACCGCATTACATACGCTCGTTACCCCAGACACGTTACAAAATATATTGCTTCCGAGTTCTTCCTAATGGTTGTTCACAATATCACTGAAGCTGTAGCGCTTCTAGTACGCTGAAGTTTTGTCATTCCCAGTAGGTGGCGTTCAAAAGGCAGATACGTAGGGCAACATACACTTCAATTCTGGGAAATTGAACTTGCTGCGGATCTACTGCACTCGCCGAGCCGCTGCGTGGCGTGACGGCGGAAGCATCTGATGCGCTGCTTTGCCCAGAGAGAGAAAGAACTTCGTTGCCCCTAAAACGGGGTAACGCCGTGTGGTCGGGCCCCTATTCCAAGGCACCGCTGGCCCTCGCCATCCTTTCTGCCCTCCGGACGAGCCTGAGCTGATCCCCGAGGGCGGAGGTGGATAGCAATGCCTCCCACCTCGCTCTCGTGTTATTATCTTCTTGTTCTTCTGTGTGAGCTGTGCACTCCCATGTGATGTGGTAGAGCGTTGGTGTGCTCCCACAAGGAGGTTTAAAAAGAACCTCGAGCCTTGGCTTTGCGTTCATGGTGGAAGGAAAAAAGTTGGGAGAGAGCACTACGTGGCACTGCCAGCCTTGGCAAGCGAACGCTCCGTGAAGCCAGCCCTGTGCCCAGTGGCGGCACAACACGTGATCTCTCGCGTCGAGGTCATGGAGCAAGAATCGACCTTTGCTGAGACGTTTGGTCGCGCATCCTTCAGGCGCTTTTCTTCTATAGCTGGTGAGTGCGCTCAGTCTCCCTGGCGTCTTTGGCTGCCCTAAGAGCCGCCATCAACCGGTTTTCTTCTTCTAGCTGGGCAGCGTCCATATGGACCAGTGCACAGTACCGAACGTGCACTACACCATTGTGCATGTGCACCTCCAACCAATCTGCTTTGGCGGTTGCCATTTCATGCTTTCATGGGGTAGTTGGAGAAATATGGGAGAGGCCTTTGCCCTGCAGTGGGCGTAACCAGGCTGATGATGATGATGATTTCATGCTTACATCTACTTTCGATTGCGGGAGAGCCAACTTTTCTTTTGTTTTATATTTGGCGAGTACCTGTCTTTTGGCACCAGAATTAAGTTAACCTTTTTCACCTGAATTTACTAAAACTGCATACTATTATGTTTAGTATCCAGCTGTTTGGCTTTTTTCTGGAATACGATTCCATATATGTATGCGATATCCCGGCGTCACTTTTGCATGCATGCCAGACGAAGTACAAAAAAAAATCATAATTAAAAAAATGCAGAACTTGTCAGTTTCCATAAACGTATATATATATATATATAGATAACTTCGTCGTTTTTATTTGTACATAGCCATCATCACCTTCCCTGTTCTTCGACTTCTTCGCGCATGCGCTGGGGCGTTGCCATTTTTGGGAATAAACAGCGCTGGACAACTTGGTCGGTCTCGGTATTATAAAGTGGTGGAGGTATATATATATATATATATATATATATATCCATCATGCTGCAAACGACCCCCTAAGTTTGTTCAGTGGCTATGGTGTTGCGCACGAAGACGCGGGTTCGACTCCCGGCCGCGGTGCGCGGGGCGGAATGCAAAAAAAAAAAAAAAGAAAACCGCCCGCGTACCACGCTTTGGGGTGCACGTCAGAGAACACCGCGTGGTCAAAATTAATCCGGAGTCGGAGCATATAGATGCCTCATTACCCACCGTGCAGTTTCGGGACGCTAAACCCGTACAATTTAATAACGCTGCGCAAGAAGTTCGCAGCGCCCACTCACTGGCGTTCCGCGGAGGTTCCCGTTGCGCGCATGCTTTTCTTCCGCTTGATCGACGCCGCGGATGTCGCTGTTCCATCGGCGGCGTGGGCCGCAGCGTCCTCGGACTGCGACGCGTCGCCCGCTGCCGCAACCGTGCCGGCCGCACCCCCGGCAGAGTCGCCGACTCCGGCATGCGTTGCCCCGGCGCCCGACGGTGAGGCGCACGACGTCACGACATCCGCGGACGCCCCGGCGTCCTTGCCACCGCCATGCAGCTGCGACTCCTGGTGAACCGCGACCGCGGTGGGGTCGTCTCCCGAGTCCACAAGCTGCGCCTCCGCGTCATCGTCGTGGACCGGAGTTGCTTCTGGAAGGCAGAAGTACTGGCCCATTCTTCTTCGTGCTCTTCTTGATGATGATCATAATCTTAGATGCAGGGGCGCCTGCCCACTCAAGGGGAATTCCGGGCCGCGCGCACAAGGGGATGTATGGAATGCACTGACATGTCCACTCCCTCCAGTGGAGATCGGTGATGCAGTGCCACAGAAAACGAAATTTGTGACTCTCGCGGACTAAATTGCTGCTGCTGCTGTTGTTGTTGTTGTTGTTGATAATGATGATGATGATGATGATACCTCAAAGGATATTGCACGGACCCACAATGGGGAAAGGAAGAGCGGCACAGGAGAGTCCAATGGGAGGTCAGCCTATCGCAATGGAATTTGCAAAGTCAATTTCTTCGGGGAGGAGAAACGAAAGACAGCCCAGTAAGCGGCGATTTGTTGATTCTAATTCTATTGCAGAAGAGCAAAAAGAATTGTGATTGCCAAGTGATGGTGCATAAGCACATACGGGAGACTGATCAAGAAGCGGGCGTTCTTAAAAGTGCACTTAAGAAATCGCAGTACTTAAAGGCAAGAATGAAGAAATTGAATATGAAAATCAAATGAAGATATGGTGAAATAGAGAAAAACAGATTACTGAAAAGTATACACTTTGCAAGAGTGGACTATGATTAAGAATATTCTTGTTGTAGATCATTCGGGACCTTGACACTATAGCCTACAAGGTGTTATCAAAACAACATCGGTTTCTGAAAACTTTCCGCTCAAGCAGCTGACATTCTTAAGTACGTCAATGTGTAGACCAAGCTTTAATGTGGTACAAGTGTAGGTCATGTTATACCCGTACTCCCCTGAGCAAAAGTGTACGGACCGCGATAAAGCCGATTTTCTGCTCAGCCTGGGAATGTAACTTGAAATTGAGGACTGCGCACCAAACATTGCATTGCGTACTTTCCAGTTCATTCGGCAATCTCATGAGTCTGTGGTCCGTACACTTTTTCTCACGAGTATACGTATACGGCAGCTGCGCGGTATGCCCAGCCACAATAATTACACTTGCTGCTCAGCAGCACTTTCTATGACAAACAAACAAACAAACAAACAAACAAACAAACAAGCAAACAAACAAACAAACAAACCAACAAACAAACAAACAAACAAACAAACGCGAATTCTATTGTAATGATTGCTAAATATCTTGTGCGAATTCTTGCACTTCACGTTTTTATTCGGTGTTTCAATCCCAGCTGACATCCTTTTATTACGTCGATACATGGAACAAGATTTAACGCGGCACAATTATAGATCATTCAGTATGTGTATGGCAGTAATGCGTTGCGCGATATGCACAGCCAGAATATCGAATGACGCCGTCCAAAAGCACTTTCTGTTAACAAAGAAAGGAAAAAAAGAACACGACCCGTATTGCGACGAATTAGAAAGGATACTGTCAGCTTAGCGATCACCCACCTTTTTCTTCTGTTGTGTCTCATATGTGGTCGTTCGAACTATGCCCATGTCCACAGCAGTTTCATGCGAGCCACTAGCGGGGCAAATACATTTAGCATTATTTGCAGAGAACCAACAGACCAGGCCCTCTTAGTCACAAAAAAAGAAAAAAGAAAGAAAAAGAAAGCTGTTACCTGACGACATTAGAGAATGCGGCCAGGAGATAACCCTTACGAACGAAAAGATTTGAGAATTCAGCCCCAGGTCAGGCAAGACGCACGATCTTTGGTTTTTAGGTCTGTGCGGAAAAGAAGTCATCTTGCTCTGGGTGGTCTTAAACAACGTTGAACTATCGTCCACGTCAAAACATCGTTAAGAGAACTTGAAAACAATTCCGGTGACTGATCACGCCTGCGGCTCCGCAGATTGTGCGTGCCCGACGCGCATAAACTACCATGCTATTCGGCCGCACCATTGTGGCGGTTATCGCACTTGCACGCGTAACGTTTTCCTCGTTCACACAGGTATGGCAAGAACGGCTCGCACAACCTCCGCCTACACGAAGCCCACCAGGTATGGGGTGGAGGTTGTTTACGGGCGATAGCCAGCAGCCTCCGTCTAACTGTGCTCACAGATGTCCTGTTCAGTGCTACGCTGCAATAAAGCACGGCGTGCATGTCCTTCTAACACAACAAGCTATACATATCTACACAGTTCTATGACGACATCAACTGCGCCTTACATGTTTTCGTTCTTTTTTTTTTATTCTCCAAGGAACGAGCAGGGCAGATTGCACTATATTCAATTCGCTTGCATGCCAATAAAAGGTAATTCGCCATCGTTAAAATATAACGTAAAGAAAAAGGGGGGGGGGGGGGGAGGCGGTGCCTATGTTTCAGCGTAACACGACTCACAAGTGGCGTCATTAAGAAAACAATATTGAATGTAAAGCGATGTCAAAGACAACAGCGCCTGCCCCTAATTGATGTCTAGCGTGAGAATGTCCATTTCGGTTTCTTCCTCCGGTATCATAAGCTGAGCACGGCTGTTCTCGCTCTTGTTCCACTCCAGAAAGGTCGGCAGCGTGGTGCCCTCCTCGCGACCCTCCTGCTGACCACCCCTGACCGTGAACTGGCCGATCGCAACACTGAACGCCACCACCAACGTCAAGAAGAGGAGCGTTGCGGTGAACCTGACCGGCGTCTTGTAACGAAAGACCAGCTCGGTGCCCTGTGTTCCAGGCGTGGGAGCCTGCTGCGGCGACACCGGCTGGCTCTCGGGAGAAACCACAGCACTGGCGGGGTCTTTCGGAAGCTCGGCGATCTTCTGCACGACATCCGGAGGCAGGTATGTAGGTCCGAACTCGCTTGCGTGAGTGTCGGTTGCTGCCTCTGTTTCTCCGGCTGCCTCTGTTTCTCCGGCTGCCTCTGTTTCTCCGGCTGCCAGCTCGGTCCCGTGGTCCGGTAGGTGCTCTTCACTGTGAGATTCGTGCTTGTCTTCTCCGCAGCCGTCTTCCAAAGCTTCGCCTTCACCGTCGCCGAGGTCCAGTTCTTCTACACCGGCACCGTCCTGGTCTGCAGCTGGACTCGCGATTGACGTTGACGCTGGAGCAAACGACTCGGCCAACGACGTTTGCGTCGCTTCCTCGCCGGGAGCGACGGGGACCAAGTGTACGGCAAATCTCTCGTCGTCGGCGGCCTCCTCCTCCTCATTCGATGGCGACAAAAAACTGGCGGTGGGCGGAGAGGACAGCAGCTCCTCTCTTTCCTTCTCCAAGTTACTTAATTCAACGGGGTCGGATGGCACGCCGGCCTGCCGCAAGATTTCGAATTCACGGTACTTCTCGGCCAGCTCCTCCTCGGCCTTTTCACGCAGTTCAGCGTCCAGGAGCTCCGAGGGCGACATGTGGTCCACGACGAGGTCATCGAGGAAATCGCGAGATTTCGCGGTCCTCTCGTTGACCGTTTCCCTAGCAGCCGACTCTTTGGTGCCTTGTTTGCGAGAGTCGGTTGGACTGCTGGGCCGCGCCGCGTTCTTTTTCTCTCCTGGATCGTTGGCGGGGCGACCAGCCTCTTTGTCCGATGGCGCGGGCGGCGGAGCCGTGCCGCGCCAGGCGTTCAAAGCGTCGGTCAAGGACCTGACAAGTCCGGCGAAGCTGTGGGGGGGAGCGTCGGAGCCATCCTGTTGCACTGTCACGGCGAAGTCGTCCGGACCGGTATCGGGCGTCGGCGCCAGGTCGCGCAGCGACTGCTGTTCCGGTGACTGCACGGATGCCGGAGCGATCACTCCTTCCGAGCCGGAAGCAGGTGATTGGTTGGCATGATGGCTGTCGTCAAAATGTGGCTCATACCTCGCAGGAGCACCTGCGGAACCGCCTTCTTTCTCGCTGTAGGTGCCGCCGGTCAACTCGGAATGCACCAGATCAGACATCGGTAAAGGACGGCTTTCGAACGCTTCCGTTCCCTTCACCGCTTTGTCGACGTTTATCTTGGCAGCAGTAGATATGTCTTTCAGCTGATGACTGCACTAAGTAGGCCAGCGGACCAAATAATTCGCTAACGAAGGCAACCCAGCCGATGACCAAGCGAATGTGAAGCACGCTGTTCTTTTTTCTTCTTCATCTTCGCTGAGCTAAGGCCTGTGCGCGTGAATTACAGCAATGACAGGTGCCTGATCACCGGTGCGCGCTACCCCAGATGTATGCGGGGGAAAATGAGCAATAAAAGAGTATGCATATGCAATACAAATTTCGGAATACAAGTGAAAAAAATATTCTGGGGTTTTACGTGCCATACATAACCATGATATGATTATGAGGCACATGAACCATTTGAAGTGAAGGTTTCGGGAAGCGGCAGGTTAATTGAATACTACGCAATTGTTCATCTAGTAAAACGTTTTGCAGGATATCGATTGCACTCGGGGAATCAACAAAACGTACGCGGCGCATGTGATACGAGCAACAGCGGATTATAGTATTGGGGAACGTGGCCACCTTTCTTGAGAAGAAGCCAAGTCGACCGAGCACGGCTCGGCTTCTTACATTGGCTTTGCATATATACATGAGTATATATACATGGGCTATCAAAGGTAAACATTTGACAGATATCTGCCTGGTTGGAAACAAATGAATTAAAGAACAAAGAAACGTCAACCATAATGTATGTATGTATGTATGTATGTATGTATGTATGTATGTATGTATGTATGTATGTATGTATGTATGTATGTATGTATGTATGTATGTATGTATGTATGTATGTATGTATGTATGTACGTACGTACGTACGTACGTATGTATGTATGTATGTATGTATGCGGGTGCGTGTGTGCGCCTATTTACTGCTGATCACAACGGGCTTAGGCGGCCAGGACCCCAATATATATATTGGTGGGGGTCTCGGGCCCCCCGGTAACCACCCCTTACTATAAGCCCTGTGTGTACATAAGCAGATATGTTTAACGTCACGTGCTCTCGTGTGCAAAAATTAGCCTGAATCTCCTCCCCCAAACCTTTCCGGTTTTAACCTCTATTTTGACCGCCACTCTCCTCAACTGATCCGGGCTTGCCGGGTCGGTCCTCTCCTACGCTTATTTTTTTTTTTCCTCCATGAATTTCATAACTTTTCCCTACTTGCTCCATGTGCGCGTTTAGGATCGGACGCATGGAGGAACGAAAGCGTTGGAGGAAGTGTGACGGAACTCACATGCTGTATATCGCAAAAGGGTACTGGGACTGGTACTCCAAACATTAACGTTGCCATAGCAACTGCGCTCTTGAAGTTGTCGCTGCTGCTCTCGGCCTCTGAAAAGTGAGATGAGATTTTTCGGCCCGTGTCTTCCTCGCAGCACGTTCTGTTCGCGAGATAAGCCGACTTCGGAGTGTGGTGTGTAAGCTTGAAAGTTGTGTTTTGGCTCTGTGAGTGTCAGCCAGCAGCAGACACACTCAAGTCATCAAAGCGCGGGCCTTCGTCGTCTTCGTGCCACGGAAAAACACAGGAGCGAGTAGGCTTCACTAAAACTGTAACAGAAGTTTCGTAGGCTTTGTTTTGACACGCGTCAGCAGCACTCAATTCTGGCGGCTCGTAGCAACGCAAATTCAAAGCTCGCGCCCGTGCTCGCGCTTGTCAGCTCCGCTAAGCTGATTGGAGGCGTAAAGGGAGATGGCACACCAACATGGCTACAGTCATAGAGAAACTCTATGGCTACAGTTCCGGCTTCAAAAACGTGACGTCAGTGCCTCTTCTATTTTGCAAATTTTATTTAAACCCCCTTGATATTTTGTTTCTTTTCTCTATGATCGAAAGCAGTGAGTAGAGTGTACTGATAATATACGCTTTAGCGATGACTTATTTGTGGCCGGCGTTGCGCGTACCCGGTGGTTCGAACGGGTGCGTTGCGTTCACCCAAATAGCCAACTAATACTGATTTGGCTTGGCTCCCGTTGGATTTTTAAAAGGCAGCGGTGGTGCGCTTTGGACATTTCTTGTGAGCGACTGTGAAACAGGGTGCAACCTTTCTCTATGGTGAAACCTTTACGAGGTGTTTCTGCGTTGTATTTTCGATTTAAGTGGTCTTCACTGCCGTGGTTAGTTTGTTTGGCTGGTTAGTACATGTGCAAACGCTCTTTTGTGATGTTCTGGAGTTGTGGAAGGTCGTCGCCCCTATTGCAAGTACTTGCGTTGTCGCGACATCATTCGAACACTATACAATCAGAGCAGAAACAAGTGCTATAACGTACCCCGGTGGTCGTGTAGGCGTCAGCTCTCGAAGTATTGGGCAATGCACGGTGGGAGCCCGTTTTATCTGCGGATGCGTGCTTGCACCAACTCTGACGAAACTCTGATCATTTGGGACCTATGAAAGCAGTGCTGTGTTGTTTTTGTTCCCTGCTTAGTTCGCCTGTTTACATACTCGCCTGAATGTGTGCTATTGTGATTTGTAAGTTTTCCCCCGTCGGTCTGTACCAGATACCTCGCATTCAGCTGCTTGTCACCTGTGGTCGTTTTATAACTTTGCTGCAAAATTTTGTCCTTAAGTCGAATAAACTTGGGAAGGAAATCGTGAAGCTTTACTCCCGGAAAGCGCTTGTACGTCCATAGAATTTACAGTTCAAATGCAACACATATCCTCATTTAAATTTTAGAAGAATTTATGTTTTCAGTAAATTGAAATTGCAGTTAAACAGAATTCAATAACTTGAAGATTTCTATATGCACACCAAATAAGTTCTGCAAAGTAAAACGGTTTGTTACATTAAAGTTCAATATATGGAGGTCTAATTGTACAAAATTGATTGATATAGGGGTTGATTGGATACAGGGTGTGCATATTCACACGCCTGCTCCCTTAGTCAGTCGTTACGTGCCGGTCTACTTGGGCAATAAACCAAGCAACAATGTTAATGTTTTCGAACTGTTCATATATCGGGAGCACACCAAGAAGGTGATCTAAAACCTCCAGGCATATGGTGACTTTCTGTTTCAAAAGAAAAAAAAGTATTAGTAATAATGTGTACAGTGGCATAGCAGAGTAAACAAACAAAAAAGCTGTCTTTTTAAGGCAATGCTACATTTTTTTTTTCCTAATTACAGCAGCCGTGCAAGGTGTTCTAGATCAGTTACAATATTTGAAAATTCATTGTGATGGGCCAGTCTGTTTCCCTTAGTGTTATAATGGCCTCATATTCTTGTGAAGTTAATCATATTACTCCTGTATCCTTACCACATTGAACTCCTGAAATGTTTTATCTTGGCCACTCCTCCTCATCCACCATGCTTCTTCTGCTTAATAGTTTAAGGCAATTATATTGCCCTCCTCTCCCTATTATTAAGGCAAAGAAACAGATCCACATGGCCATCACAAACTAATTTTCACTTGCACATGCCCTGACGTTCAAAACATTGCAGTTGAGCTAGAAGCTAGAGGGAAGCTAGAATTAGCACTAGTGAAATGTGAAGGTTGTTAGCAAAGGTGCCCACAGTGTGTGAGGCCACAGTTTATGCGAAGATAAAAGTTTTGAGAAAAATTATATAAATTTTGCAGTTGATATTGTTGTTTAATTAATGCTGCTCTTGCTTTAGTTATCTTTTTTTTTGTCACCATATGTGTTAAATGTCACAGCATTTGATATTATAGCACTGACATATATCAGTGGGGGGGGGGGGGGTCCTCATCTGGATAGTTCATTTCTAATGCATACACTTTGCATGGCTTGTTCGCGTTGCCAACACCTACTGTATTACTTTGCAATTAAAACCTTCACAATTGTTTTTCACACAAAAATAAAACAAGCAATCTAAAAATGTTCCTTTGTATCATGCAATGTAGCGCTCCTCTCACCTAAAGCTGTATGTTCTCGAGACACAAGTAAACAGCTACATGTTAGCTGCAAAACCTCTTAAATTTGCAACAATATCGAATATATTGAGACAAAAAAAATACCTTGGTGAACATATTGCTGCAGATGCTGACCAGCACATGAGTAGTGCTTCCTTTATTACAAACATTTAATCACCTTGCAGAGGGTGTCTACCACTTAAATCACAATCATTTTATTGAGATATTTTTGTGTCATTTGCATGTGGCAGAAGCAGGAAATGGTAAGCTGACTCTGCCTTAAAGCAAACATATGCATGAGAGAGCGCTTAAAGCATTACTTGTTCAAACCAAGGCTTTGGTGTCTAGACTTCACGACGAAGAGAGTAAAATGTGAGGTCACTTGCCCTGTATTCTGAAACCATCTATGACTGGAAGCTTCATTCCACTGAGCTGAGCGCAGTGCCACCCCTCGACTGAAGCCGACGCTGTGTTTCACAGTAATTGACATGAAGTTTAATTAAAGCTAAGCAACCACCTCTGTCAAGGAGCGGGGATGCTGTGCATTTGAATCCAGGTGGAGTGGTGAGTGGAGAATACAGGAGTTAGTCATCTTTACCTATCCTCGAGCTTCTTAAGAGATTTCCTACAACATTTAAGCTCAGCCTTACTGTTTTCTTACAGCATGGTTATTACAGGTGGTACAAAACATTCCATTGTACAGTTTCTATAATTCTTTGGGAAAACATCCATCACCTCACTAAACAGGAATAGGCTCAATAGGTTCACTGGTATCATCTATAGTGTCTCCATCCAAGACCTATTGCTATTACAAGGCATTGCAGACATTCAGTGACGTAGCCAGAAATTTATTTCAGGAAAGGATTCTCCACTGGCCATTACCACTCCCCCATCACCTCTCTCTCTCGCACTATATAAATGTGTGGAGGGTTTTACATCACACCAAGACAAACTCCTAGCACTCCCCGGACAGGAATGCTTTAGCAATGAGGATGCACATTTTTACGTTGTCAAAACAACTTTGCTTAACTTCTGACAAAAGTTTTTCATTGCTAAGGCATGCAGCCACTATGCTTAAAATTATGCTATCATCCTTGTGCTGTTTTTAAAAATGATTATATTAAAAATAACATCTTGTTTACAAATTGATGTACTTATATAATGTATATTATGACCTAGTTGGTACATTACTTAGGAAAGCAAACTGTGCTAAAAACATGACAGCGCTCTGTCTTGTGTCTTCTTGTTTGCAGCCCAGACTTGTTGCAGCCCAAGTAACAGTGGAGGTCAGCGTTATTTTCTTACCAGGTTTGCTAGTGAGTGGTTCAGCCATGGCTGTGTATGGAAGAGAGCGGGCACTATTTTGCAAGTCGCCTATTACTTAATTGCAGACATTAGGGGCATGCTGCCCTGACACGTGGCTATTCTAAAGACTGCAGAGCAGCAAGCACAGCACATGCTATGACAGGGTAGGCGAATCTCGGCTAAGGCAACTGGCCACGGCCATCTGGTGTTGAGCGATCGAGCAGTGATGAGACAATCCCCCTATGTTCCATAATTTTTCATTCTTGACTCCCTTAATGCGCATCACCACCCTAGCCCCCTTACTTTATCCACCTCCCACTCCCTGGAGCTCTCTGAAACTCTTTTCAGCTAATCACTGTCGCACTTTTCAACATTCATGGGGTTGTTGAATGACACAGCATTCTCTAACATTCCTATATTTATGTTTCTGTGTGGACATCGAAGCCATTCACCTAGCTCCCCTAGTTTGTTGTGGCGGCTTCTTAGCTTCCCTGGTCCAGCACCCCATCCTTGATATAAATTGCCGCGCGCAAATCAACATTCTGTAGGCCTTTCTTTCTTGTCCTGTTTTCTCTCCATTTTTTCATTCTTAGCAGTGTGTACAAACTAGCCTGAGAGCAAGCTCTTCTGAAGTTAATTAACATACTGAAAGTCAGAGTCAATGGAAAGTAAAAGAAGAAAAAAAAAGGGGGGGGGGGAGTGTTTTTTATGAGTTTTCTAAACAAGCAAGTTGTAATATAAGTAAGTTGTATAATAGCAAGCACAAAGTATGAAAGAATAAAAAACACATTTGCACTTCTCGTCTGACGAAATTTACTGTGCTTTTACAGAAATGAAAATCATTGAAAAGGAAGTAAGTGTTCACGTTGAGATATGAGCACGTAATCTGTAAGCCTTGTAAGCTTATGTCAAGTAAAACAACATGAAATCCTGAGAGATTGAGCTTCTTAAGTACACGTGTTATAATAGGAACACCAACCTTCTTCAGGATGATAAAAGCACTGTAGATCAAGGTTCTCCACGTAGTGGAAACATTGTTAAATCTGTTAAGATGTGAATGTGGGCAAGTTGGTAACAAATTTCTAACTTGCTAAAGCACATTACTGTCCTCATCGAACTAATAACTATAGTTTCTTGTACATGTGTCTTGATCACATTCAGCACAACATTATGCATTTTTATCTTTCTTTAATACATTCTGTAGCCCCTCAATGGATTCAAGATGCTAGAAATTTATGTTGAACCATAAAGTGCTTGCCATTAGAAAAGACAAGAAGTCAGTTCCTGTGTTAGAAATATGTATTAGTTAGAGAAAGGCTAAAATTTAGTATGAACATTAGCCATGTTTTAAAGTTTTCATCCTACTCATTTTACAGTTGAAGCTAGCTTGCTTCTCAGGTTACTTGTGCTTAGAATTAAAGCAGATGAATGGCTTGCCGGGGTGTCATCCACAGAAAGTGGTCACTTTTCTCACTCTCACCGTAGTGTTTGGGCTACTGCTGGTACTGTTTGCCGCATAGCAGCCAGTGCAGTGCCACTGAGTGTCGTGTGCCGATGTGCCAGTTCTTCTTAGCATGTGGACACTTCTCCCACGAGTTTCTTCAATGTTGTCTTGACGAGGGCCGAACAGTGAATGAGCCAGTTCATCTTGAAATTTTATAATTGGCGTAGAGTTTCCTTCAAGCATGCCATGGATGTTCCACGCATTTATGATGGCACTTCCAACAAGCAACTCAACAGCTACCTTTCTGTACCACTTGAGTCCTTTTCTAAGGCAGTTGTGGTATAACGTCATTTGTTCACTATAGTCGACGCCCTTTTTTGCTGCATTGCAATCGAGACCGGCCTGATGTTTCATGATTGGTGCGCCGTCCCTTGTTTTCTTCCCACTGTCCACCAAAGTTGCTTCATATTTGGCGACAGATGTGAG
Source organism: Dermacentor andersoni (assembly GCF_023375885.2). Classification (NCBI taxonomy): domain Eukaryota; kingdom Metazoa; phylum Arthropoda; class Arachnida; order Ixodida; family Ixodidae; genus Dermacentor; species Dermacentor andersoni. Next base: position 46,303,764 of record NC_092819.1, on the reverse strand, counting down.
TATCAGAACAGGCCTCTTGTCCATCCACTTCAGTGCCTTCACTCCATTTTTGGACTGAAGTCCGGTAACACTGCCATTTGCAACCTTTACTTCAGTGAGATCTTTTGGCAGCCCTTTCCTCACTGAGCGAACTGTGCCACGAATGAAAGTGTCTTCCTTTAGAAGGCGAAGAGTGAGCGGCAAGCTCATGTAGAAGTTGTCTACGTACAGCGGGCACACGACTTCCTTGTAATTTTGCAGGAGTTTCAAGCATACATCTTCGGCATGTCCGATGCCAACTGTTCAGTCACACTTTCCGGCATATACATCAACCTTTAGCCTGTAACCGTCTTTGGTACATGCCTTGAACAGCCCGACTCTGTAAGAACGAAAGTCTGCCACGCCATGGCACTATTGTTTCATCTATCACAACCTCCTTTCCCGGCTCAAGCACAGTGGCAAAAATTTTGGTTCAATTTCTCTACCAGAGGATGGATCTTAAAGACATGATCCTGCAACTCTGCAACCAGTTAATTGTCCGCAAAATGCCGGAACCTCAAAAGTAGGGAAAAGGCGGCCACGGCTCATATTTTGACGAATGAGTTCAACACCATACAGGTTACTTTTTGCCCAGTAGTGACTCAGATAGGAAGATGGACGAGATTAATACAAATTGGTATTCCAACAAATGCTTTCGTTTGTTGGAGATTGGTTTCCATCCAATTTTCCAACTTTGATTTAGATTTGGGAGTAGGAAGACAGAGGAGACCAATACAAATCAGTTTTCGAATAAATGCTTTAATTTCTTGGGCATTGGTTTCCGTCCAATTTTTCAACCGTGATTTAGATTTAGGAGTAGTTGACTTCAACACTTGTTGTGTGAACCTGTTTGTTTCATTGACCATCATTTGCGAAATGTCATCCGTAATAAACAGTGAACATAAAGATGGGGCATAACGGCTAGATGGCAACTGAATGATAGTGGGCGGCCTAGAGTGCGGTGTCGCACTAGGCGAAGTGGTTGTTGCCGGTGTCCATTTCTCTAGAGATGGGCTGAGGGAAATGAGAGCATCGTATCCTGAATCATTCACCTCAGAATCATCAGTCAGGTCTGACTCTCCATTCGACATGCTGGCTAAGGTCTGTGATGGTTCGTAAACACTATCTTTGTCACTGATTTCACTGTCTGTCCACTGCTGAACATCTGAAACTGAAGCACTTGACTCATCCGCTGGTGATCGCGAAGTTCCTGGTGCATTCTTCTGGCCCAAAACTAAGTTTATTTGTATCCTCTGCATTGTGCTTTTTTTTTTTTTTGTTTGCATCCGTAAGGGGCATGAGGATCTATCTATTAGACACGCTGAAAAGTTTGGGAGTAGCAGGAAAAATGCAGGTACTTATTCCAACGGCACGTATTTCAAAAACTGCGGCGAAAGTTTGCAAGAAACCCAACTGAGAAATGCGCCGCCACTCGACTCTCCGAAACAAACATGCCACCCCGTGTCCAATGCAATAAAAATATATGTTAGTTGCAATTTCAAACCTCAGATGGCAACACAAGAGCGAGAATTCTTGCGTGTGGGTCACTGGAGAGTCACGCCGCACACAGCATAAAAACGTTTTCATTGAGTGCATCGTGGATTGCCAGTGGGTCATAGCATTTAACATCAGACGAGTAGTCTACTGGCTATCTATAACCTCACACAACAAAAATCGTACCTCTGAGTTCAAGTGTCATAATGTTATCGCAGCAGCAAGCAGATGAATGCCCATAACTTTGCTGCTGCGTAGGAGCACAGGCTGTGCTGTGATGTCATTCAGAGTGACACGTGACTTAGATTCAAGGCAGCAGTTATTTGTTGAATCTGTTGCTTCAGTGGACTAATTAAAGTTAAGAGAAATAATGAAAAATACAACCCGAATGTCTGGGTGCTTTTGTTTTACTTCGCACTGTAGCAATATGAATTTCCGTTTCGTCTCCTTTTTCCGACGTTTGCACGCGCGCAGAGAACGAAACTATACGTCATTGTCTACTGTGTTCCAGCATTGCGATCATGCTCCTTCATCCCCTCGCGTTTGCCTCAGTGCTGGGGCACTGACTTATACCGCTAATCACGTGTTCTCGTGTAGAGCGCGCATTATCGTCCGCTACAGGAAACGAGACAAGCGCAACAGCTCGCACGACACCGTCACCGGAAGTGTGCCGGTGACGGTGAAAAAAAGAAGACGGCAGGGTATACCCGCCGCGCGACCCCTCGGCTCCGGTATGGGAGAACGCAGTGAAGGAAATTCGCTTACACAGGCGAAACGGGGAAAGTCGAGAGAGTGTTTATAAAGGCGGCGACGCTTGCCTCCTGAAATCGTGTTCGCGGCACTTCAATCATTCTCTCTCTGCTGTTAATGAACCAATTTGAAAAATGCTTGCGGTAGAACACTTCTTCGAGAGCACGTAACAACTTTCAGCGTATAACCAAAATTTGTTATGTAGCCTGTGAGGGGCCCTTTAAAACAAACGCGGTAAAAATCGGGTGTACCGTGGGATGTTGTTACAGCTGCGTCGAGCTTCACAGCCCCCTACACAAGCATTGCTGTGAAGCCTGTGGCAGAAATAGGGTTTTATTAAATCAAAGGACTGCATAGAGCGCGCTCTCGTGTTGTGCTACGTGAATTAAATCATTCGTTTCCTGCCTGCACAAACGTCTGCATCTCGAGTGGATTTCGAGCACACCGTATAATAATGTACAGTTCCGTCGTGCTTCGCAGCACTATACACAAGCACTGCCGTAAAGCTAGTGGCAAAAGTACGATGTCATGAAACCAGATCAATGCATATACCACGCTCTTTTGGTGCGCTGCGTGAATGGAAACATTGCTTGCCTGCCTGCACAAACGTTTGCATCTCGAGTTAATATCAAACAAACCATATAATATATGTGCAGTTTTGTCGAGCGCTTCACCGCACTGCATGCAAGCATTGCCGTAAAGCCTGTAGTATAAATAGGGTTTCATGAAGTCAAATGAATGCGCAAACCTCGCACTTGTGGTGTACAAGGTAAACAAAGAATTCGTTGCCATGTCTCCACAGTAGTTGGTCACGTTGATTTGTGTGAGCATATAGGTTCATGTGCCCCATCTACCTCTGTGATGAGAAAATAAGCAAGAATATCAGCTGCTATGTGTCGATCGATGCATATGCTTTTTATTACAAGGTGTAGGAGCAGTACATATCTTACTGCATGAGTAAATCACTCATGGAAACAGTACGTTCCTTGAACATTGTAGCTATTTAATAGCCTAGGAAACGCGCTATATTGGAAGTTGCAATTTTTTTTCTGTTCGCAAAATTCAATAACTCAGTGCTTTTTCTAAAAGCAAATTTCGCAATGATACGTGTGCTGCGTCAGTAAGTTAAGTAGGCAGCACATAATTAGGCTAAACCAGAGGAATATCTGCAGGTAGGGATTTATACAAATGTACAGAGTATTTTTTAAAAAATGTTTTCACAAATGTTTTCAGTGTTGATCCAGTTGCATATGCGCCCAGCGCTGATTTCCAGCGCTTAATTTTTGTTGAACCTTGATGTAACAAAGACGTAACACTCAGCACTCTACTTTGTTACATCAAACATTTTTTTTACAATGGAACACTGCATTCTACTATACGTGCCGCTCATGCATGAGCGGCATTTTGGGGCGCATGCGCCCCAAAATTTTGGCCCCTCTAAGGAAGTCACTGTTTTAAGTCACTGTTCTCTAAGTTTCGTCCGAAACTTGAATAACGCTACTTCCAACACTCGTGAAACCAGCAGCCACGTCGGCTTGCCGCCTTTACACCGGCCGCAAATTACTTTTAAAAAATGTGGCACGCGCGGGCCGTGTATGCACTCTGCTGCGCGCGGACAGCCGTATGCACGCGCACGGCCGGGCAAGAGACTTCGCGCGCTCTCCTACCCTAGCGCGCGCTTGATCACGGGACGTGGACAGCGCGCATAAAGCTGCCATCCTACTCGGCTCACCCTCGCACCCTTTCATTCGCAATTAACCCCAGCACGTGGGATGCAACGGGGCACTATAATTTTTGTCACACTTGGACTTTAAACCAAACATCAGGGCGATGGCGAAAATTCGCTTAGGGTGTCCAAAAATTGCTATCGCAATAATACACTATGGAGAAAGGTATTATGGAAATTATCTGTGGATGGGTCGAAACCCCCTAATTTCCCAAACACGCACCCATCCACTGGCACGCTGCACACCACGGATCCCGCGCGGCACGCTGCATCATTAAGGCGTATCGTTCTTCTCTAGCTCTATGATCATTTCTGCAGTAGTCACTTGGCGAGAAGCTTAATTTCCAACCTATGCGCAAGTGTCGTACCTGAATTTCGAAAGTACACGGACCATATATATGTTGGCAAAATAATCGGAGCTCACTATAGACTCGCAAAAATTATACTTAGCTGCTCACTTGAACTCATAAGAATATACTACTCAGCCGAGCCCACTCGTGCTCAAACTCGCCAAAATACTGCTCAGCTGGGCTCACTCAGACTCATGGGATGATCTGAAGGAGTTGACTCATCAGTGAGTTTGCCAGCGTATGATGTGTGCATGCTGAACCACAAACCTGGCTTTCTTGAATAAAAACAGTTGGTCGCTGCAGCATATGGATGCACATAAGTGTAATTCAGAGAGCATGGCATTGTAAAGGCTGCCACAGTTACCATGCCATGCTGCAGCTCATTTCAATCATGTCAAATGCAATACCCCTGCCAGCTTTTAGTCAGTCGATCACATGTGATTGCTATTTATCTCATCACAACACCTCATTTTCCTGCCTAAGGCTTTGGGTGAATTTTCCTTGGCATCCATTTTGTTACTCTAACAGGTTACCAGTTATCTGTTGCCTATACGAAATTTGAAGTTGTGCACATTTCATGTGGACTCCATGCCAAACTCTTAGTACTGCATGCGTTTTTGCAGTTAGGTCTAGAGTTACAGAATCGCATGCGGGAGTTACTTTAGTTAGCAACTGTAGCTTTGGAACAAACATGTGCATGAGAGGGTGCTTAAGTGTTACCTGTCAAGACTGGGAGCACCAAGGCAACTTGTGCAGTAAAGGCATGGGCAGTACGAGCCCACAGATTTTTTAAGTGTGGCTGAGGTGATGCGTCTAGACTTCACTATGAAGAGAGCCAAATAAAAGGTTGCCTATCCATCATACCTATTCTGGAGCCTTTTCTTGAGCTTTTCTAAAACATTAAGCTCAGCGTGTACACTTTATCACAGCATAATTATTACATGTGATATAAAACATTGTATTGTACAGTTTCTCCAACTCTTCGTGAAGGCATCTATCCATAGATTAAACAGGAATAGGCTCAATGTTGACATATCTCCACAGTAGCATCTCCAGGACCTTGTACTGTCACAATGCATCACAGACATTATTTAAGTGAACTCCAAAAGTGAAGCTCTTCGTTAACATTGACTAAAATTGTATCTTTATATAGCAAAGTGATCATGCATAAATCTGTATGTCATGACAGAACACTTCGTTTCTCACGGACTTTAGTTTACAATTGTTTTCAAGTTCAGGAAAATTGTGCAGTGGGCTAGTTGGTTCAACATACTTAACACTGTTGTGCGGAGTGACGAAGGGACAGGACTTGAGTGAGGAAACAACACACGACACCTGAGCACAAACTATCAACGTGATTATCACAAGACAATGATTCTGCTGAAAAGTAGGAACCAAAGGAAAAGAGAAGTCGTGGAAGCATACAACCTCAAGGTGGACCCACAGGGCTCATGTGTCAGCCCGCCGTCTATTTCACTCAGCAATAAAGAGATTAGCATAATCGCTGACAATAGAGGGTGTAGGTAGACCGGGAAGAGGACTCCTGTGCATGCGTGTAGGCTTTATGTACGCTTCACTTGCAGAAAAATAAACCAGTTTGTAGTTTGCGCTCAGGTGTCGTGTTGTTTTCTCGCTCAAATCCTGACCCTTCATCGCTCTGCGCAACAGTGTTAACTTTTCAGGTTGTTCACTGTGTGATGTAGGAAGGGTAAAATTGATGGGAAATCCCAATATTCTCTGGCATATTGCGAAAAATATGGCCCAAGTCAAGTGTCATTTTAGGCTTCACTGTCCCCTTTTATAGGGCAAATAGTAATAGTTTGAATTCTATGGACGCTGGTTGCTTTTTCTGACTTAACCTAGGCGGTGCTCAGCTCTCAGTTGAAAGGAACAGGTAAACAGGAGGACTTGCCACATAAGCAGGAGGTAGCACTCCACACAGACTTAAGCTTAATATACTGCGTGCTTCCACAGCCCTAGGGGGCTAGTCTGTAAGTGTTGACTAAGTGGACTGTCCATTCCAGTACACGCTGAATGAATAGAGCACGAGAGCCCACGGTGACGATTGCCGCTTGCTCTACCAGCTTAGAGCTCTACCTAAACAGTGTGTGCTGAAATAGTCCACTTAGTGGATCCTCACAGAATCCTTCCCGACTGATGTTTGTGTTGGTAGGTTGCAAGCATTGCACTTTCTTTCCTTTCATGTGGGCAGTTCCCACATACGGATGTCATTTAACATATTGTATTCATATTGCCTTTGATCTATAAATTTCTAATTCATGCTTATAACCAGGCCTACCAGCTCTTGTCCTGCATATTTATATAGCCTTCTCATTTCTGCATCAACACTGCACATATTTATAGCAAATTGGAGTCATTCTCCATTATACCCTCAAGCACTTGAAGTAGACACTGCAATAACCCCAAGGGAGGGGGGACAGTAACGCAAAAACCTTATTGGGCTTGTAGTGCTGCTGAAGGATGCACACATACCATGTATGCTAAAATTCTCAGCAGACATTCCAAAGTTTGTATGAGTTCGACTTTAGCTGGCTAAACTGAATGATTCATATTGAAGGCAATTCTTGCAACACTTGGTCAAACTGAATGAAACTGGACAGCACAATTAGCTGTGTTCATCTACCATTTATACGACTGCTGCCCCGAGCATTTTGCCTGTTACTTTGCCTTTCGTTTCTGTACTATCAAGTTCAAGTACACATGTACTTTATCACTGTACACGTAGAATGGCTTCAAGGCTTTTCATGGGCATTCAACAGTCACTATTTATTCCTATAAACCTTCCTGCATGTGAAGGCAAAAAAAAGTTATTAATTCATGCTGGAAGTATAAAAAGACAGGTATTTGCACAGAAAATGTTTATTTTGAGCACCGAGGTTCTTGCTGATGTAGATATGGTGCTCGCTCCCTCCTTGCCCGAAGCATGTGCTTGCTGTACACAGCACCTGATGATGGCTTCCTAGGTCAAAAGATCAAATTGAAATAAGAGGCATTTTGTCTTAGCTCCGGAAAGAGAAAGCAGGATTGAGACATTAACATGTATAAAAAATACTTGCCTAAAGAAAAATTAATACACAAGCAAATTCACTAAAGAGGTTCACTTTCAAGAGCAAAAGTATGGTTACGATGAAAATTACAAGGACGCTTCACTGCTCATTGAGGTTTCGGTTCAGTAGTTGTTGAGCCACAAGGGTTAGCATGCTACATCTTGCATATTATGTTTTGTAGAACAATATTGCACTTTGAACAATGTAGTGCCTATTTAAATGTACTGACAAGGAATGCTTAAACTCCAGGCTAGTTTGGTCTGCACAAGATATGATACAGACACTGTACTGCATTCATTTAGTGTTTTTGTCACTGATCTCATGCACAAAGGTCATTCACACCTATCCTACATGAAATGCAGTTTCTTTGAAGCTTCATCTAGTCCTTGAATTTGCTGCATGCTTATGTCTAAGGGAATTCGTTTGGTTCCTTTTAATGTAGTACATCTAAGCAACTGCTATCAAATGCCCATAGTGTTCCCTTGCATGTACAAAACATTTTTGGCCCTTTCAATGCACAATACTCATTACATTTGACACTTGGGACTCGTGCAAGGCGCCATTTTGTATTATATGCTTGTCCACATCTGATAATACCTTCATAGCTGGGTCATTCCCATGCCAAATGCCTTGGTTATTACTGTGACCATCTCACACTTTTCCTTTAGAATCTTCTTGTCCACTTTTAAGGAAGCATCCCACGACGCAATGTCTCCATCCTAGTGGTGCTATGGAGTTAACTTATGTGCTAGTTGTAGCAGATGACGTCAACTGAAGGCCACTGAAGATAAAACTCTCTGCGAGAATTCCTTTTGCACAATAAATGCAAACAATACAGAATAGTCAAAATGTAGTTATCTGGCAAGACTGGCTGCATCCATCATCTTTGTTTGGTGCAATTCTGAGGTGGCTCCATGTTACAAGACGCTTGGCGATTATTGCCATGTGACTGTTCGGGACTCTATAAAACACAAGAATTGCCTTACTCCGGCCTTTCTCTTTGTGCAGCAGCCAACGTTATTATTCGTCCAATCGCACCGTGTACTGTTCGTGTGTCCATAGACTAAATTCTTCACCACATTGTTTTTGCGGTATTTCGTGAGTGACCCATGAACTCATCTTGGGGTGGGACTTCTTTGGCGTCTGCTTCTATCTCTTGTCGTCAGCACCTCACACAACTGGATGCCACTGGCAATTCTTTTCCTAACCATGAAGAACGCATTCGTCTCGTCACCTCTTCTGATTACGTTCTTTGGCCACCTAGAGAAGAGATTATAGGTGTCAACTCCTGTAACATTGTGGATGGCGGCGTACTCATTCTACCCTATGACCATACCCTATCTCGAGCAATTCTGATTACCCCTGGCCTTATTCGCTTCTCTGAGGGGTCTGCATTGCTTACTGCAATAAACCAAACTCTCGAACCCCAACTGTTGCCTCGTGGATCAACTGTCACTTGAGCTGTTGACACTCATGTCGTTGCAATTGTCACGAAGACAGCTCAGTGTGTTCTTGCGTCTATTACCGTGCGCTGAACAAAATCGTGCGCAAAGATGTTTACCCCGTGTCATGGATGGATGATGCACTAGATTCACTCCACGGTGCTGAATATTTTTCTAGCCTTGACTTTAGACCAGGCTATTGGCAAATACCGATGTCCAAATCCGACAAAGAAAAAACGACATTTGCAACCCCTGATGGGCTCTACGAGTTCAGTGCGATGCCTTTTGGACTCTGCAATGTGCCTGCCACATTCAAACGCATGATCGATAAGTCTTGTGTGGCTTGAAATGGAAAACCTGTCTGTGCTATCTCGACGACATTGTGTTTTCAACCATGTTCTCACAACATTTGCAACGTCTTGATGAAGTCCTTGCCTCTCTTGCAAATGCTGGCTTGCAGCTCAACACACGCACGTGCACGCACACACACACACACACACACACACACACACACAAATGCAGTTTCGCCAGCAAGGCCATCAAAGTTCTGGGGCACATAGTCAGCAAAGAAGGTATTCGACCGGACCCCGAGAAGCTTACTGCCATCCTCGAATTTTGTGTCTACTGCGTCAAAAAGACATGCACAGTTTTCTTGGACTTGCTTCTTCCGGCACTTCATATGCAACTTCGCTACGCTTACGTCCCCGCTCCATCAACTCCTCGCCAGTAATGCACCGTTTGTTTCGTCCGACGAATGTGAACATCAGGGTGTCTACCAACCGGGAAAACCGGGAATTCTCAGGGATTTTGAGTAGTCTGGAAAAACTCAGGGAGAACTCAGTGAATTTGTGCCTCTATCAGGGAAAATTAGTTGTAAGTTTATTGAAAGGGTTGAAAGTCGCGGTAACGCTGGCTCGAGTAACAGACAGGAATCGTAATGAATAGTCTTTGACGCCCTGTCGTCGGCTGGAGGAGTTGCCAGTGTACAGTCAACGACCGACTTTCCGGATTCCCGATAATTTGGACGGCTTCGCGACACCACCGTACCCCATAGAGTCAATGTATCAGAACGTCTGAAATTTCAGACGCAAGAACTCTTTGCCGTCCGATTTTCCAGACGTTTTGCCGAGACAACAGGTCCAAAACGGCATTATTCAAAGCCACGACTACTGCCATTATGATGACCTCGCCGCCTCGAACCGCCGCTCTCACACGATGATCCGCTGGCAGCCGTAGCCCCCACTGCGGCAACGCTAGGCCTAGCTGCTTCGACGTTCGCTATGAAGCTTCTTGCCGTTGAGTGCAGCGTTCTTTATTGAAAGAATTTGCTGCTGTCAGCAATGGTACGGACTCCGCCTTTGTGGTCCTCGCAATTGGTTTAGAAGCTTGGAAAGCACGGTGCGTTGCATAATGCCGGTTACCGAAAGTCAGCCTCGCCTCTGTACAGAAAATTACTTGGTGGAGCACATGCAAAAGTATTGCAGTGAAGCATAACAAGCGTGGGAAGGGGCTGTTGCCACGGGACACAGTATGCATTCCTTAATTATACACGCGTGCACCCGGTATTTCCTGTCACAGTACAAGCACCAATATGCCTAATACGTGTACTAACATGCCTGCAGAGCGTTTTCGAATGTGCCTGTCGCGGATTGAGCCCTTAAGGGCAGTAAATGACATGCATTTATTTTTCCAACTGGCCGATTTTCGGAAGTTCTCGCGGCCCCTGGGGAGTTCGAAAAATCAGACGTGGACTTTGAAACTGGCCAAGAAGATGCTTCAAATGGTTCTTGTGGCGAATGAGTGGCGGAAGGCGGACAAGAACAGAAAGGACCTACGCATTGGGGAATGAACGGGAAAGGAAGCGTGCTGCCGCCGTTTTGAGCTCAGAATTCAGTGTTGGCCACCAGCTGAGATGCGGGTGTCCCTCATCCAAACCAAAATAAACTCTTTAAAGCAGTGAAACACAACACTGAGGCGTCGTTCGCGGGCTGAGAGTATGTCAGGACAGTTTAGGTTGACTTACGAGCTGTTGAGAGAGAATCTCAATTGTGACAATGTTCGGGCCTCATACCACTGAGCTTGCTATCACTTGATAGAAATAGCTCGTATTTGACAATATTTGCTTCTGTATGCATCTCCTTTTTATTTGTATTTGAGAATGTCCGACTCGATTTGCGATTTTTTTCGAAGGCTTTTTATTTGCTGTACATTTTACTAACCCCTCCCTTCTATTCCTTTTTTGAATAGCATAAACACTACTCCTTAGTATTCAAATTTCATTAAGTTGTCTTTCTTAATTTTTTTCATATGCTTACTAGAGAGTGACAGCATCGAGCGATATGGTTTCAGCCCGTCTTGATATAAAACATAGTTCTGCATCACTCAGGGAATTTTGCAAAGGAACTCAGGGAAAACCTGGAAAACTCAGGGAATTTGGAAATGTCAACTTGGTAGACACCCTGAACATGCTTTCCTGCTTTTGCAACATTCCCTGACGTCAGACCCAGTACTGTACGTGCCACTTTGATCCGACCGCGCCCACCATCTTTCATACCGACGCTAGCAGTCAGTCTCGGTGCCATTCTACTGCAACGTGACAACACATTCCGCGAACGAGTAATTACTTATGCTAGTCGTGCACTAACCAGTGCAGAGAATTACTGCAGGAGTGCCTTGCTGTTGGGCAGTGCAAAAATTTCGCCCATATCTTCATGGCCGCCATTTCACAGTCGTTACCGACCATAACACACTGTGCTGGCTTTCATTGCTAAAGAATTTATCAGGTCACCTGGGTTGCTGTGTGCTCCACCTACAGGAGTACGATTTCAATGTCACCTACAGGGCTGCAAAGAAGCATCAAGACACCAATGCTCTCTCTTGCTACCCTCTGAAGAATCATGACGATTCACCATAACCTCTCCGGAATTGTGTACGTCCCGAGTCCTCTTCATCGGCTTTACCCATTGTAACCCTCGAATGGCTAAGACACGACAGCCCATCTGTCCTTGTGTCCCACCAACGCATCGACCCATACTGCTGAACTATTCTCCAACGCATGGAAGATTCTTCGTCACCTCCAAACGCCTGACTTTGTCGACAACTTAATCAATTCAAGCTGCACAATGAGGTTTTACATCGCAACATTTATCACATCGATGGCAACAAATGGGTCGCGGTCATACCATGTTCTCTGCAATGTGAGGTGCTTGAAGCCTTTCACGATCATGCGACGACTGGTCATCTAGGCTACCACAAGACTTACAACAGAATATGAAGTCGCTGCTCCTGGCCTAGCCCACCTTCAGCCGTTGCGAAGTATGTTGCACCCTGCGTTCATTGTCAAAGCCGCAAACGACCAACAGCTCCTTCTGGCTCTTTACAACCTCTGCCTTGTCCCGCTTCGCCTTTTGAAGTAGTTGGAATAGACCTGTACGGTCCTCTTCCCACGACCTTACATGGCAATCGTTGGATTATAACGGCCATAGACCATCCAACACGCTATGCGGAGACAGCATCTCTACAATCCGGGACTGCTGCTGAAGTCGCTGATTTCTTTCTACACAACATTATCTTACACCGCAGCGCTTCGCGCGTTCTCCTCAGTGACCGCAGCAGTCTTCCTCTCTTCTATCTTTACCGAAGTTCTGTGCGCCTCTAACAGAATTCGCAAGACGACTTCCAGTTACCATCCGCAGACCAACAGCTTGACGGAGTGTTTTCACCATACCCTCTCTGACATGATTGCGATGTACATCCGCCCTGGCCACACGAACGGGGATGCAATCCTGCCGTTCCTGACATTCGCCTATAACATGGCTACGCAACGTACTACTGGCTTTTAACATTTTTTCTTCATCTATGGCTGTTCACCAAGTTTCATTCTTGATGTATCATTCCTTTCGACTCCTGTACCCCCATCAGTTCCTTTCTTGGAACAGTTTGTGTCTTGCCTCGCGGAGTGCAGTCGCCTTGCCCTGCTTAACACAGGCGTCTCCCAGGACGCTCGCAAGTTTCGTTACGACTTGACCCACTGTGCTGTGACTTTTTCTCCTGGTGACGAAGTTCTTTGGACTCCTGTGTGCGTTCCTGGCTTATGCAAAAAATTTCTGGTGTTTTATTCGACTTTCCGCGGTCGTTGAGCAGACATCACCTGTCAATTACCATGTCTCGCTTGTTAGAACGCCACCCGATTCCCGTTGCTGTGGCACAGAGACAGTGCATGTCTCCCGCTTAAAACCAAATACTTGACGCATTTTATAGTACTTACGCGCAGCCAGGCGGCCGCTTCCACAGAGAGAGAGATTTAGCATGGGCACAACACATGCCTGACTTTCAACTTCATCATCTGCACATCTTTTTCATCTGCATATATCATCACTAGCAGCACAGTTTAATCCTCGAGGTAGTAGTCCGAGCTTGGCTGGAATAAAGCGGTTCCTTACGATACATATATATATATATATATATATATTTTTTTTTTTCTTGCACTTCAAGAAACTTCGTTTGACCTCGAAGACTTGAGCACTGAAGTAACGGCGCTAAGCATATACAAGACCTCATAGTAGGAGACAGTTCAATTTCACAGCCTGAGTCCCCTTGCTGGTGTAATCTTCCTTCGTGTAATTGTCGCATACTTGGCTATCACTAAGACTGCTTCGCCTTTCTGCAAAACTGCAGACTCTTTTTTTTTCTGCTAGTCCGAGCATAAGTGCTGCCGCACATGACTGCTGTTGATTCTGATTTCGAGTGAATCTGGCTTGGCCTCATTATGGTTACTGAGTGAATTATAGAGAGAGAGAAATAGAAGAGAGGAAAGGCAGAGAGGTTAACCAGACGCATGTCCGTTTTTCTACCCTCCACTGGAAAACGGGGTATAGGGACGAAGAGAGAGAGTGTTCCACAGCTATCATGCACTAAGATTTAAAAAAAAAAAAAAAAAAAAAAAAAAAAAAACAGTTCCGTTACTCGAAGAAAACCTAGTGCATATTGTTTCCAGTAAAGTGGAGTAGTAGCCAGTAATTCTTTCGTTACTGAGATTTAATTTGGTAATTACAATTATCTAACTCGAGAAGTACTCTCATAATTTTCAGTGTCAATGAGGCATTTGTTGGCATCCCAAAATGACATCTAACTGCAGTGTTTTCAGCGACATACTAATTGCGTACAATTTTACCGACTGGAAAATAACCTCACGAACTATGAAAAATACCATGTGAGCGAACTCTCACCCACATCATAAAGCAGTGCCCTCAAATAAGCTGATTGAAAGTAACTGCATTGCCTATCGCAAACCCGAAGAGACAGCGCACCACCTTGATAATGGTACGGAAGGAGCCCCAACAGCAGGTTTCGCAGCTTCTCCTTTCTCTCTATGTCACACTTATTATCCCTCTCTCAAGGCCGACTGATAAATGATAACAAAAGCACCTTGATAACGCAGCCAAAGTGCAGCTCTGACCACACACGAAATGTGAAGAGCAATGTAATAGGCACAGAATGTTTCAAAATCCAGACTTTGCTCGCACCGCATCGAAAGAGTGCGGGCGAAGTTATATTTCGCACCAGAAAGTTGCTTCGGACCAAAGCCAATATAAAGTGAGCGTTTTATTTTTCATGAAAGTGTACACGTGCTGCAAAAACAGGTTCGTGTCAACAAATAAAAGCGAAATAAACACACTGGAAAGCGACCAACTTGTAGAGAAAAGGCAAAACCAATGCGTTCACGAAATTAAATATACCACTTCTGTGAGCCGAACTGGCAATCAGAATGTCGGCACACACACACACACACACAGACAAAAAAAAAAAAAAAAAAAAAAAAAAAAAAAACTGTGTGCTCTTACTATCTATTAATTCGTAAGCTGCGTTGAACATCAGCCTAGAGGACGTGTTCAAATAGGTCTCCTTTTGCAGCTACGCAGTACTGTCTATTTTATCACACCTTTAGTGGCTTTCTTGATGACCGATGCCGGAATTCTATGGCAGACATCCGTTATCCTTACCTTGAACTAATGTGACGTCCGGCACAATCTTTCACATAACCCCAAAGAAAGAAACTTAACGGAGAGGTCACGTGACCTAGCCAGCCTCTTTACAGGCTCTTGCCTTCCAATCTATTTGAAAAGTAGCACCCAACCAGTTTCGTGCTCGGCTGCTGCTGCATGCAGGTGGCCCATCTTGCTGATACAGCAGAAGTGGAAAATGTGACAGCGGGACTTTGCTGAGAAACTCATCAACCACTCCTTCAAGGATTTCGTTCACATAACGCTGTCCAGTCAGTGCGTGATTGAAGATGGTACTGATTATTGCACTGGCGTAAATTCCAAACCACACATTGAGCGACCACTGGTACTGGCGCCGATTGCACTGTACTTAATGTAGATTGGAGTCCCTCCAATAGTGTGCGTGAATGATAATGAATGTATATATGATGGCACCTGCACTGTTCTTTTGCGCAAACTCATCATGCCACAGGTTCTTAGTGTCAAGATGTAAAACTTACCAGACCCAGCTTGTCAGTTAACAATATACACTATAGAATTAACGTCTAAGGTTATCACTAAGATGAGTGCTAAAACCCCTTAATGCTTACATAGGACCAGAATTCACAAGTGGCTGTAATATCAACGTGCAAGTGCTCAGAGGGTTTCTGAAGCACTCTTGAGCACATGAACATAACTTCCAGCCTGGATATACACGTGCGATGGGAGACAATGACTTGTTACAAAGCCATACACAACACCCTTTCTCACAAAACCCTATGACACTAGTAAAATTTGTTGGCCAAGTTACGATTTATCCTACTTTGAAGCAAGCACATAAAGAGAACATCCCAGTCTTCATCCACGATTAGATCACCAGTATTAAATGGACCCACCTTAAGGGTTATTTGGCAACAGCATGTGTATGTCCATGCTTGTATCGTTTATTGATTGTCCCGCTCTAGTAGAATGGACGACCACGCAGCCTGATCACGCACTTTGTAATGAAGTTCCTTTCTAGAAAATCACAAATACCGACCGCACACACAACCTTTGTCACATCTGCACAGAGCACTCGAGCGTTACGCTGCGGAGAAAGGTTACCAGAGAATGGCTGTTGACAGCGCAGCGATATTGCTATGTAAAGGCTCATATTACTATGTAAAGGAACGCTGTTTCCCGCGCGTTTAATGACGCCGCAAAGCACTCATTTAGCGACTTCATTCACTACCGCCCTTAGTCGGCGGACGGCAGACCTGAACCATGTGTCAGGAATGTGCGTTTACATTGCGAAATAAATGATGAATACTCCTTATTTTCTCTAAACAAGTGCGCGCACATGCCGCACTTGGGTCATCTGCCATTTACACATTCTGCCGTGTAGCAGCACCGTAACCAGGTAATGTTACGTTTAAGTGATTGTGAAAAAGGCTCTTACAAGTTTGAAGGAACCTAAGATAAACAGTGTCGTCTAATATGCGTTCTCGGCGCTAGTACACTGTAGCACTGGCTGATCGGTGCGGCGGTCCGCGGGATGCGTCACAAGGAAAATAAGCTGGTAAGGAACCTGGAAATGAAGTATCAGGCAGCCGAAAGCGTAGGTTTGCATAGTAGAGGCACATCGAATGGAAAAGTGAAGTACTTACGATAGCTTACGCTAGCACAAACCCCGAAAAATAAACGATCCACATCTTTGTGCAGTTGTTTGAGCGTAGCTCCTCTTTGAGCTTGCCATTCTGCCGCCAAAACCAAAGACGGATGTGACATCACGGACGCGAAAAACAAAGAATCAATGCGACATCCCGGACGTGACGTTTGGGTGAACCTAACGCCTGCGTTCCGTCGACCGGGTGAACGCAGACACTTTCCTTATTTGTTGGATTGGGCCTTTCGCTGGATTGTTTTTTTGTGTAAGCCTCAATCCATATCCGAATCCGCATGGGCGCAATCACTAGGGTGGCTAGAAGGGGAGGTGTGAATACCGGCGGCGCAAACGTGACCCCACAGCGCACCGATGCCGCGGGGCGGCGCTGTTGACCAAGGCGGGGTAAGCACGCAGCCGAAATGAGCGCCTCGCCAGCCTCGCGTCGGCTGCAATGGGCTGCATCTCTACCACCGAAGTGAAAGTGAGCCCGTTTCGGGTATCGCGCGCTTTCTGCGAGCGTCAAAGAATGAATCTTTATCATGAAAACAATGTTATGTCAGCCCACATCATTACTCCTGTGAAATTTTACGGGCCCAGTTCGCACTGTATCGAGATTCAAACGCGTTTTGTCTGTGCGCATTTCGTGAGCTGGCTTTGGGTGTTAGGGGCTAGTGGAGGGCTTCGAAATAATTTCGACCACTTCGGTTTCTTTAACGCGCACTGACATCATACGGCACACGGGTGCCTTGCATATTGCCTCCCTGAATATGCGACCGTCGTCCTCGAGATCAGCAGTCAATCATCCTATGCGTGCCGTAAGACCTGTAAACTGCAGACATTACCTGATAACGTCTGGACGTATTTACAAACCACATTTTGTCTGCGCTTGCAGACCTGTAGCATGTCATTTTGACGCTCATATAAGCAATTTACTATGATTGCAGACAGTCAAGCAACAGATCTGGTCACGAAATCATTTATTTATAAGTGAGGAAAAGAAATTTACAACATGCAAGGTTTCAGTGTTCTCCGTTTCTTCTCACTGCTCTGCTGATTGGCACCTTTAAGCAAAAAGTGAATCCTTGTGAGGCAATAAAAACGTATAACTCAGGCTGTCAGGGTAGCAGAATGGTCTAGGCAACCAATCTTTGACGTTCAACCAATTGACTGCAAAATATCTCGGCCACAGCTTTGGCATGCTAGCGTGTTGCACTTACTTAAAAATTATGGGGTTCTACGTGCCAAAACCACTTCCTGATTATGAGGCACGCCGTAGTGGAGGGCTCCGGAAATTTTGACCAACTGGGGTTGTTTAACGTGCACCTAGATCTAAGTACACGGGTGTTTTCGCATTTTGCCCCCATCGAAATGCGGCCGCCGTGGCCGGGATTCGATCTCACGACCTCGTGCTCAGCAGCCCAACACCATAGCCACTGAGCAACCACGGCGGTTATTACACTGAATAAACGAGTTTGTTTTCAAGGGCATTGTCGAGCTTTAGAACGATTCTGAGGGATATAAAAGGACCCCAAGGTCCCACTCTTTGGATGCCTCTGGTGGAAGCTCTCTGGGGATATTGCCTTTATGGTGCTTCGCAGTCTTCACAATGTATCGGCAAAACACGCCTTCTCGCCGCATAACCTGCAATGTAATAAACTAGCCGTGCGCCGCTGCGGTGCTCAACATAACTTTGGTGGTCCACAGCATTTCGCCCTCGAATGACGGAATGTTGGGAGGAACGCTCCAAAACAGGCGACGAGACCAACTGACAGCGGAGGGCGCAGGCCAGCGCGGGAGTACCACGCCGTAATACCACGCCGCGAGCAGCAGCGCCACGTTCCCCCTGGTGGCATCGGTGCGCAAGGGGGTCATGAGCGCCCGAAGAAAAGTGCCGCTGGTATTCACACCTCCCCTTCTAGCCACCCTACAATCACGCAACTCAAGACCATCCGCGGATCGGCTCCAAATGCCGGCTCGGATCGCACCCTTTAAAACTTATGCGATGACCAAATGAGTGCGAACGTGATAGAACTTTCAAGCACCGTGGTCATGTTCTTAGATACCTGATGCATGCCACAAAGTTTAACACTCCGCAGCTCGCGACCGCGATGCGCCGGATGTGCCAGTTTTGGATGTTTCGGCGAGCGCTCCACGGGAAAATTCATCGCGAGCTCGAGAACGAGTATTTTCACAAAGTTCTGGAGAGGCAGCCCGACCTGAAGCACAGTGTGATGACGCAGCCAAACAGCGACAGCGTGCGCAAATTGCTTAGAGCTTCTCTCCCTACAGTAGACGACTCCGTACGTCGTTTCGTCGAGCTTTCCGTGCACACGGACGAGCGTAGCTCATGTATCGAAAATAAAGAGCACAAGCCGATTATAGAGACTGTCGTTGCCAGCTTGCCTGCCGTATCCAACGATGGCTTAAAGTGTGCTCTTGCAGGACTTTGCTTGTGGCCGCAGACGGAGTCGACCACAACTCCGCATTTTAAGCAGCTGTGGAACGCGCTTGACAATGAGTGTAGCGCACGGTGTTCTCTATGGGACAAACATCGCCAGCTTCTGCTGGCTGACTGTTTCTATCATCTGCGGCTCAGCAGGATCTCAAAGTACAACAGAACCATGCTTAATATTGTTGGGCGCTCGATCACCAAACTAACGCCCCGAGAATTGATTCAGTACTTATACTTCACGAACCTGCAGCGGCGGATGGTGCGGAAAATCAAGCCCGCCATTGAGGGAAAGCTTCTGTCATCTTTTGACGTGCTCAATGTTGCTGAAATTGCATTGGTGTGTCAAAGCTTTTTCAAGTCTCAGGAAGTAATCGAAGACAAACGGCTTATGGCACGGATCGTGAAATCGTTTGAAGAAAATGTAGTGGAAGCGGACAGTATCTTGATTGGAGCAGTAGCAAAGGCACTTCGTTACAGCCGGGCTGCTCATGACACATCTGTTTGGGATAAAGCTCTGATAGCCTGCGAGCCTGGAGTAGCCAAGTGGGCGCCAGCCACAGTGGCGCATGTAATGGCACTGGCAACTGCACTCAAGAGCTACCACCCTGTTCTCCTGGACACTGCCTTGCAGAACTTAATGGCCGAGATAACAACTGTTCGGTTGAAGGAAATCACAAGGACACTGAAAGCAGTAGCACTGTTCAACCATAACCCTGCAGGGTTTGATTACAAATCTGTATTGCATGAGCTGGCGAGCCTACGTAGGAAGGCAGAAATTGAACTTCACCATCACACATTTGTGTCAGCATTGTGGTATCTGGCAGTTCTTGGCATATACTCTGCGGACTTGCTGCTTGTGGCAATGAATGACGATCGTATGCATGGGAGTTGCAAACACAAGGACGTTAGTTTCCATGCGGAGGCACTTCAGAGCTCTGTGCAGATTGAACTCCCCCAGTACACTGGACCATTTCTGAGCCTGCACGTACTGAAGAGCTTACAGACGGAGCGCCATATCGTAGGGCGCGACATTGATGAAGGAACAAAAGGGTTGGTCTACACAGAGCAAGTTACTCTAGAAGTTTTAGATCGCCTGCAGACCCAGTTCGGTGATGTGTGCACTATCAAGCGTACTCTTCCGCACCATCACTACCCTGACATTCTGCTTTGTGTTGAACAGGAAGGAAAGTTAAAACCGTCAAAATGCGAGTTGCAGCTTGCCAGTGGTGTATGGAAACCATGCAAAAGTGACACAAAAGTTGCTTGTGCTGTAGTCGTGCACGGGCCAGGGTCGTACTGCACTAATACTAACAAGCTTTTGGGCATCGAGGTCATGAAGTTGCGTCAGTTGCGGCATGTGGGATATAAGGTAATAGAAGTGCCCCATTTTCTCCCGTCGCAAATGTCGAGGATTGCATTTGACTCCTGGATTGAGCAGCAATTACAGGTTCAACGTGCAACTGTAGAACTTTCAGAATCTTCTACAATAAAAGTTTTATAGACCATGCATTTAAAGTGGTTAGTTATTATAATGGCCTATTGATCCTGTATTTTTTGAGTAAGTAAAATGTCATACCGTTCAACTCCAGTGTGGTGGTTATGAGGCTGTATATGGGGCTAGTTATTGCTGTGTCTAGCATTGTCAAGCATTATTGCTGTGTGGAGCCAGTTTCACAAAAGCATCTGTAATGCTCCTTTGTTAACCATCTTCAGCGTTTCATCCATGCTTAAACTATGAAGAAAAAGATAAGTTGAACTGTTAAATTACACTTCTAAAATAAAAATACTATGCCACCTCTGAATCTCTAAGTGTAAGGAGAAGCATGTTGGGCTAAAAAAAGGTGTAAGAACAAAAGATTTGTGGGAACGCTGCATTGAAGTCCCTACACCAACTTGCCATGATGTCGCAGATTTTGACTGCGTCTGCTTGGGCCTAGATTATTCTTTTATTGGTAAAAATGGACTATGCTTTATTCTAATGGAGCCAAAGATAGAACTTGGCTAGTTTTAAGAACTTCTACTGCACCATAATGGCTGAAACACGAGAAAATACTCTTGAAATCCTTGACATTGCAGTGAAGCACAAGCACTGACAGTTTCGGTACCAACGTATAAAAAGTTAAATTTTTATTTTCTCTCCTAATATTAACCTGTTACATGATATAAACAATAATGAATGTGCAAAGCATAATTTAATAATCTAAACTTATTTCGTGTTCCTATAGTATCCCTTTAACATATTTCATTATGGTGGCCACAAACTTGCACAATGCCTTGCCATATTGGAACATTAAGGAAAGTCATTCACCCTTCAGTAGAAAATTGTGGGATTTACATATAGTATAAGCTGATAACACTTCTCTTAAATGACTGAGCTAAACATATATTTGTGGAATATTTTAATAGTCTGTGAATTAGCTTAAAGGGGCTGTCTACCATCCGGAGCGTGTCCCGAAATTGTCGCGCGAATATATTGTATTCCAAATGGCAGAAACAAGCAAGGTTTTGTCCTTTAAATAAAGGATCAAGTTTAATCTGATGCAGAAAGTTGTGATAGGATTAGGCGAGCCGATACAGTGTTATGAAATGTAACAAAATAATTAGTTGTCCCCCCCATGTCACTGCCATCCTTAGCCACTACCGAGTCATCTTCCACCAAAAGCACGTGTCAAAGTATTGGCAACAATCATTACGGGTATTCTGTCCTTGATGTTCAGACTGTCTATCCAATTCTGGAAGGAATAAATCACGCTGAGACATTTAGCAGCAGCATGTGCGACAACAAAATAAGCCTCAAGAAAAGTAATGCCAAACAATCTGCAAATATGTACAGAGCATTTAGTAGGCCACCTGAAACCATAAGCTGTATAGCTTTATCATTTCTGCACCTATTCAGCCATGTTATATTTTCAGACAATGTACATGCATTGAAGTGTTTTTTTTTTTCCATACAGTCCACAATTTTGGTAAAATGGCATTTACAAGTCTGTCTACCTCTGCTCTTCAAAAGCTACGCAGCAAGCAGTTTTATTTGTTATGCAAGTTGCAACACGCTTTTTTGGCACATTGTGAAGCTTGTGAAACAACCTTCCTCCTAGGCTTAGGAGCTTGAAACTATGCTGCTTTAACATTTTATCGGGGAGTTGTGAATTTGCCAGTCCCGAATTTTAATTATCATCAGCTGCACGTGCGGATTCTGAAGGGAACACAAGCAAATCTTAGCTTGGACAAGTGTATAACATACTTGTACGCCACCACATGCATGCTTAATCTTTTTGGAAAGATACAGAAAGCACACATGTTCTGGCTCCAAGAATGCAAGCAGTTGAACTGTATTCACTTTTCCTGTTTCGATCCAAGTATATTACGCAGAAATGTTAACAGTCTAGCAGTTGGTGCATTTAACATAAGTGGTCCTCCGTTAGCATTAAAACATCCTGTGAACGCAATCCCAGCTGCTAAAAAGAGAACTGCCAGATGGTGGGCCACGTTGCTCAGGTTACGTTAGAATAAGACAGTAGGAGCACAACTTGTTTTCCCTGTTCCAACGTTCCCCAGCTGCTGCTGGTAGCACCAGCCCCAAGCTCACTTTCTAGCGGATTGATGGCATGCAGCTGTTTTCTACCAATCCCTATTCTGAAGGTACAGCACACAAGTGTCATTCACAATAGCAACACATACTGCAAAAGAGCATCTCTGCGGACCACGGATTGCAACATGTAACCACTTCAGGCCAGCCATGCAAGTCTATAGATGAAATTTCCCGGCTTTATAGCAAAAGTGGGTCAACTTATCGTCAAGAAGCTGGTTACTAGATGTTTGTAAGAGCTTTCAGAGCCACTATGCTTATGGGCAGTCTGTGTTTAGTCGCAAAGTGCGGCTTCTACAGAATTCTTGTAACTCTGAGGCTTCAGGGATAGAGTGGGACACTCCCTGAGCTTTGGAGTTACTTGTGCTTAATAAATTAAGGAAAGAAACGATAAATTAATGGAAATCAAACTGGATGAAGAAACAACTTGCAGAAGGTGGGGAACAATCCCACAACCTTCGCATGGTTGTCGGATTGTTCCCGACCTGCAACAGGTTGTTTTATTATCTACTTTGATTTACATTAATTTATAATTTCTTTCCTTAATTTACTAAGCACAAGTAATTTCCCCTATGTTGTCCTTGGTGTCAGTGTTTGTTTGCTTCTTACGATATGACTAATAAAAATCGGGCCCCTCGGTTAACCCCCTTTCTTCTTATTTAAGCCTGCTACAGGAACTGCAACAGAAGTGTGATCGGAAATCGTTGTTCAAGATGCACATTCAGTTTGTGTTCAGTTTTGCATAACGCGATTGGCCTAGGACACGCCGAGAGGCGTGGCTGGTGATGTTGGCATGGCCAAGGCTACTCGTGCAAGGCAAAACTAAGCGCAAACTGAACACACGTTTCGAACCACTATCTCCTATTGCGTCCCACATCACCACTAACAAGAAAAGATAATGCAACAGTTGAAATGGCAAACTTGCTACAAAACATAACTGATATGCAACATACACAAATCTGAGCATTGGCACCTAGCTCTTTTTACAACTTGTTATGGGCACCAGATGTTTGGAAACACCATGTTTAGGTTACTGAACTGGCTCCTTCAATCCGGTAATGACATGTAGACCACGAAACCTCCGGAGCTCATTGCTCATTAAATCCCTAATTCAGTATCATATCTGGCACTTCCCATATGTCCAAGGGGTTATTCTTGAACCCTTTTCAAGTGATGTGTACGTTAATGTGTACACCAAGATAGTGCATCAACAGCAAAAGCATTGATGAAAGTAACAATATTTAAAACGTGTCGCATGCATCTTGAAACACTTCCGATCGGAACTGTTCTGCAAGGTTGAATAACATGCGCAAAACATTTTACTACAGTAAAACGAGTAGGAAGGTAGACGGTTGTTTTTGCCAGATTCAGTGGGTCCTTGTATGTAGCGGATTAACTTCATTGTTTTGCACCAGGCATAATTTTCATGTGGCTGGATTAGTGCTTTTCAAGCCTGCTGGACATGAAATAGTTGATTTTCACTTGTCTGATGTTCCAGTAGCGTTTTCACATGGAGTTCACATTGCGTAAACTTGACAAAACCCACTAAACAATGTAAAGTTCATTTATTTTACAGCTGCATGCTTTTTGAGATCCTGTACATGCGAGAAATGCAGTTAAAGTAAGTTTTCAATGAACAGAATTGGCTCCTGAAAAGGTAAGCAGCTCTGCATTCTGTGTTACATTACACAAGTTTGCTCTTATCAGTGTACCGTGTTGCCTTTGCAACAGTGGGCTGAGGGCTGTGTAATCTGTGTTACAGCAGCCTTTTCCTCAGCCTCCTTCATTACTCTTGGACACCTTGGTGGCAGGCTTATCCCTGCACTTCCTGAACTTGGTTAGCGCTTCCATGTTCATTACACACGTGATGCGTGATGGCACCCGCATGTTGCCATTCGTTTCCCACGATGCATTCTCTGTGCAAGTTCAGTTTGCTGTTTTTCTTGCACTTCTAGGCTCTCATTGTGCAGGAGTACAGAAGTGTCACTGCCCTTCTGTGAACTGGTTCAGAAATAGAACCGTGAATACTTCTACTGTCTGTATCACCGATGCTATTAAACCGGCCACAAAATTGCTTACACATCAATTGTATGGTGCGTATTGTCTTAAAGGAACTCAGAGTCCATTAAGCAGGCACGTACCCAAGGGGCCCCCCCCCCTCCCCCCGAAATTAAGCGGCATATCCCCCCCCCCCCCTATCCGCCCAAGGCACCACTCCTCACACACATTCCTAAAGCTTTGACAAATCAATCAACTCGGCGGTCAACACTTTGCTGCCTTTTACGGCGAAAGCAGTGTATGACTAAGTTCCGTATTTTTCGGCGTCCGTTAACAGAAAAAATCATGATGTGCGCCGATCCTGGTGATAGTGCAAAAAGGGTCCAAGATCAATGGCACATACCCCTGTGGACTCGGGGAACCTATAACGTGCCCTTCGGAATCTTCGGAATGGGCCCACATATGGGGAGTTCTTAATGCCTGCTTCACCTCCACCGCGCGTCGGCCCGGCATTGCACTACCTTCGGGATGGATCCACCTGTGGGGAGCGCTTAACGCCTGCTTCACCCCCGCCGCGGGTGGGCCCGGTATTGCAATATCACCGGGATCGGCCTACGTATAGAGAGTTCTTAATGCCTGCTTCACCTCCACCGTGGGTCGGCCAGGCATTGCACTTCGGGATGGACCCACATGTGGGGAGCGCTTAACGCCTGCTTCATCACCGCCGCGGGTGGGCTCGGTATTGCAATATCTTCGGGATCAGCCTACGTATGGGGAGTTCTTAATGCCTGCTTTACCTGCACTGCGGGTCGGCCCCGCATTGCACTACCTTTGGGATGGACCCACGTGAGGAGAGCGCTTAATGCCTGCTTCACCCCGGCCGCAGGTGGGCCCGGTATTTGAATATCTTCGGGATCGGCCTACGTATGGGGAGTTCTTAATGCCTGATCCACCTCCACTGCGGGTCGACCCGGTATTGTACCACCTTCGGGATGGACCCACGTATGCGGGTGCTTAACGCCCGCTTCACTTCGCTGCGGGTCGGCCCGATATTACACTATATTCAGGCCGACTGGCAGCGGATGTGAAACACTTTGCTTTTCGTTTGAGAGCTTTGACTGTCGTCAGCTTTTGCTGCCATTCCATCTTCACGGAGTGGAATAGTTGTCAATTTTTTCACTCCTTTTGGAGGGCGGTAGTTATCGGCATCTCCTGGGGTGTGGATGCCAGTTTTGTCATAGATTCGGTGCCTGCACGATGAACTCAAGATGAATTCAGTTGTCACCATCTATTGCACCATCTATTTATTGTTTTATTTGTATTTTTATTTTTTTTATAATGCCCAACACAATTTTTATGTCACCGTCGATTCAACGATCACGCGCATCCCTGTTGCTTCGTTAGTTCAATGTTCTTTGTTTATACTAATCCAGGGGCCAGGAAAGGGATTTGGTTCAGAGTAAGCTCGTGGAATGAGTTGTGGCCAGAGAAAACGCCAGTTGCGTTTAACTTTTCCTTTTGCTTCATTATTTCCTCGAGTGACACCTCGCCGCGATGCTGGCAGATCCTCGGAACCATATGTCCACGATATGGGTTATATAAGGTTGGAAAATAAGATATTGCGAAAAAGCGTTTGTTATCAGACCCTGCAATAACCCTTAAACCCATAAGCAATATGACAGTCACCCATTACCCCGTGTGGTTTTTCCCTTTTTGTACAGCACGTTTCGGGCAAAATTGGCAACTGGAAACAAGAGTCGCAAGGAGATGCGAAATTAAGCGATCTACTAAACAAGAAAGCCAAGGCAACAGCCAAACAGGGAGGAAAAGCGAAAATTGTTTGTGAAAATATTTATGGATCAACATCTTCTTATTTAAAAAGGAAGTAGAGAAAACGCCGCCGGAACTGGAGAATAATTCCGTGTGTTTTGAATTACGCTTCTACAGTTATCAATCGAGCCACCTGACGTAGCCACTTCCCTGCTGTGCTAAAAGGGGGGGGGGGGGGCTATAACCTTCAGCGGTGGGCGCAGTACGTCTAGAACCACAGTGTCCTGCGCTCTACGCAGTTGTACGGGACTGGTGACCATGCATCGTTACACAACTTCCCAAATAACGAAACGAGTCGGTTTTGCTGCTTGGTAGAGCAGTAAACGAGGGATGCAAAAGAACTGCGACTGATGCGCAAATATACATTTATCTGAAGTTCTTCCAGGGCTAATTCATAAAGCGTTACTAGAAATCTTTATTTTGCACTTTCGCTTGTTAACTTGTTCTTGGCAAGGTTCTTCCCGCACACCTTTCATTCGCGAGTCCATTTGATGTGGTTCTTTGTTTGCCAAGTAAAGAAGAAGTGTGTCTCACAGGCGTACCTGTGAGATACACGTTATTACAATTCTCTTTTACGGCTTTACAAGTCTTTACAGCAAATGGTGGGAATTATTCACATTTGTACTAATAAAAGTACCCTCCACCTCATTTGCATAGAAGGGTTACCTTGGGTTGGGCGCCCCCCGAAAAATCCTGCGTACGTGCCTGCCATTAAGTATACCATAGTGGGCAACTTCAAGATTTATTTTGATGACCGGAGTTTCCCAATGTGCACTTAAGGCTTGGTGCAAGAGTGATTTTTTCAATCTGCCGCAATCGGAACAAAGCTACGGTGGCGATGACTTTTAACTTGCAACCTTGCGCCCTTTAGAAGCACCACCCTACAGTCATGAGGTGGGTCGAATTCTTTTGCTAATAGCGATGAATCGACAGCATTAGCGAGGTATTAGAATATCACATGAAGTAAGCCTTGCAGTTTCATGGGCAGTACAAATTGCAGTAAGCTTCTCTTACAAACTAAACATGCCTGGTGTCACGTGGCCAAGGAAAGACGCAAACTAAGTTCACTAGTGGCCACGATTCTGACGCGACAAGTGCCGGCAGTGGGGGGTATGTCCGCTCGACTCAAAGAGAGCGTTCCATGCTGCCACTCCTTTCACCATTTCACTGTGCCACATTTCCGAAACTCAGCGGATCATGCGACTACCAACACTGGGTGCATGGGAAGGCGCTGCGCCACTAAGGCACCCGCCTTCTCGGCTCGCCCTTATTGTTGCCCTCATACCTTAAGCAGATCATGCGACTTCTAACACACAATACAAGGCCGCACATGTGCTGTGAAACCCCAAACAGTATGGATGCACCAACAGCATGAACATGTCTGGAGCATCCTTACAAATGATATCACAGTGAAGTTGTAGATATTGACGGCCTGTAATGGCAAAGCTGGTGGAGCCACCAGCAAAATTTTCAGTGTAACCCTACCTTTACAGAGTGTTGTGCACGCAGAAGCTTTAATATTAGTGCCGGTTCTTGCGGCACTAATTACTTTGCTCTAAGCAAATCACTGCATGAAAACTATTTAAATTATTAAGAGGACACCATGGACATTACCCTAGAGCTTACACTTTTCCTTTTTTTCTTTGCAATAAAATGAAAGTTGAAAGCGACAACCTTTAAAAATTATTTTCAAGACCATGGTTCACAGTACCAGGTCTCAAGGAAGACTCCACAAACCCTTTTTTACCCAATTTTGCAGCACTCCTTTCATTTACAAATAGCTTATCTGTGAACACTGGATACTGGAAGCTGTTTGTATACCATATTTTTAGGGTTTCCTTGGACTGCTATAGGCAATTTCCATTTTAGCTACCAATGTATACCGGTTTGCAAAGGAAATGAAATGAACATGCTTCCACAAAACAACACACAAGCCAGTCTTGCTGAATAAATTTATTGTTTTTACCATTTTTAGAATGTACAGTGTTGCAAACAAACTTTGCAAGATGACTGCTGAAGCAGACCGCCACTCACAGTTGCATGACACAACCAAGTAGCACAATCCATGGCACATGCTGACACACGTAATGCTTGCACAAACCAATTCTTTATGCCTTTCCAGTGGCGTTTTTTTTCAGCAGGCATACAGGATTACTCAGAATTGCTCCAACAGCACTGTTGCAAAAGCTCTTGTCAATATTTGTGGCATCACCAAGCTGTTGCAACAGTGCTCTTTAAAAGAAACACTTGGGTACTCCACTTTGCCCGCTGAAAAGTACTAATACCACGACATTTCCAAATCGCTCAATTCTACTCCTGCCAGCCTGCTTCGAGCAAAACATATTTTAACAAAGAGGTTCCACAAGATATACGAAACAAGAATGGAAATGATTTTGACAGTACACACTTAAAAAAAGAGACTTTGTAAAAAAATAAAATCACCAGGTGAACTGCGGGTTCTCTCAATAGAGATCTCAATGCTTCCGAGAGAAAAACACATTACGAAATTATCATTTCATGCAAACTGATTCTTGTCTGCGTGTGTAAATGTGGACTTTCCACTAAAACAACAGCAAGATGAAGTGGGCCTGAAGGCTCCACACGAGCGACTAAAAACCTACAGCTTGCCAGTACTGGCAGTATGGCGCTGAATTGCGCTAAAGAAATCACCACACGTTGACTTGCCACCATTAAAACCCAAACGATAGCATCTCAGTATGGCAATGGAGTACATACTACTCTCCTTGACACACTCAAACTTTCTTGGCCGCCTCCCTTCCAGAATAAATGGATAAAAAGCAGTACATAACTTGCACGTTCTTAATTTAGTGGTGGCCTGAAATCGGGTATCCAGGCCTAATTGCCACTGAAAACCTCAGCAGAAAATGTCATTACAGACCAGAACCACTGAAAACATTCTACCACGAGACCGGTACAGGGCATCTAAACAAAGATGAAACTCCCATACACTACTTAGGCAAGAAATGCAAGATGATCCAAGCCTGAAACGACAGCAACCCTACAAGTCACCGTTATCCAGTGTAGTTGTCACTCACCACACTAATGAACCAGGCACAACTGTTCCCAACTACATAAAGTCCAGCAGCAACCATTATTAGTGTATTTTTTTACTGTACACAATCTATGCAAAATTTAAGAGTGTCCATCTGTCATGGATCATTAGTGTCATATAAGTCTTGGCCGCAGATAAGAATGCAACAGTACGTACACTGGATCTGTGGAGCCACTACGTGAATTTCATTAGGTTGCCCTTCGGTCCACACTAAACGTGCAGGCATGCACGTTATTGCAAGGCAATAGAACCCTTTTTGATAGTTAATTTGTGCCTCTGGTGGCAAACGCATTCACAAAGTGATACAGCACATGCCAAATGTGTCGTGCCTGGTCGATGGCGACCTTGGACGTGTACATGTGACTACTTGCCTAATCTGAACATTTACCATGTCTACAGGAAATAAACACATGTACACATGGGGGGGGGGGGAGGGGGAGGGGTAATAAAGAAAAGACAACCTGTTCTCGCGCCGGACAAGGCTGCAAGCAACTGGCCCACGATTGTAAAAGCTAGTGCCGAGATTCTGCAGCTGAAGACTTCTGCTCCATGAGCTGGGCTGTTGAAACATCAAAGTACTCCACTGCCATTTCAATCACCTTAGGACATGATTCGAGAACCAGCACCCAACTAAATGTGGGTTGCACATCATTCATAACAAAATCCCGCACAACTGCTACAAATCTTAAAAATTAAAAAAATAAAGAAAGAAACAGAGATGAGATGATATCGCCTGCTTTTAAAGGGCTGGGGGGAGAGGAGGGGGGAAGGAAAATAAAATGGCAAAGATGAGCGATGGTGAAGAAATTGGATAATGACCACTTTTTCCAGTTAAGCTGGGAAAAGAAAGTGGGAGACAAAATGTGGGAGACTTCCGTCATGTGATCAGGGAAGACGGGCTGTCTGTTGCCATTGTGTTCTTTCGATTGCTCTTGGCCTTGGCTGCAATCTGTTTCTGCAGTGTCAGCAGCTTGTTCTGAAATAAGTGCACACAAACTGACACTTGAGCATCGCCAGCAAAAAGGGGATTGAACGTGTTTGAACTACTCCACTACTGCCACACGTGGAAGCACTGTATATGTTACAGAGTTTCCTACCAAAATTTCTAGAGGGGACACTCTGCCGCTGCAATTGTGCAGCTACCATGGGAATGATGGTTAGTACGCGGGTTTGTCTAATCTTGGCGCTTGTGACTTCAGATGTTTTTGGCACCACTCATTGCATTTTATCTTTCTACATTCCCAAGACATCATTTTTCAACACATGAATGCAATAAGTGTGCACGCATAGTCACTGTGAATTGTTGCATATATAACACAATAATTTGTAAAAGATAACCAATTTATGAAAACACATGGCCATACAATGCCAGAAGGACAATGTTTAGGCAGACCCATGCACATCATCATTCCATTGCTGGTTGAACCGTCATACTTGCAACTTCCATAGCGCGCATCCTAGACACTAGCCCTCTAGTAATTTTACATAGGAAACTCAATACAGTAAAACCTTGTTAGTATGTAGTTGGCAGGGAACGTGGATCAGGTATGCACTAACCGATGCACTAATTAACCCACAATGGCAGACGATCAGCTACAGACTTACCAGCCATAAAAACATGCTAATTCTCACTCAAACACGCACAGGCAAATTTTACTTGCAAGCATGCAATACAATATCTGACTTTCACTTGCCGCCCCTTTCACTCCGCAGTGTGCGGAAATAACTGCAAACAAGAGTTCAGTTCAAAACCACTTTGCCCTAAAAGGCCCTGCTTCCATTAAAGCATGGGAGAGTGCAATTCTTAAACTGAAACTTGTGAAACCAGCTCCCAGTATTACATTACATTATTACAGTTCATTACTAGAATAGAAAATGAAAGTCAAAATTTCACATCGGAACCACAGGAGTACGCTATTGTGATGTCACAAATTCATTTTCTTGTTTTTGCAGGATTGCAGCTTGGAATAGGTTCTTTATAATCTCGCTAGCTTTAGTTTTGGTGCTTCTAGAACAGAATTCAATCCATATTTACCAGTAAAATTTTAACTAGGCCCGAGCACTGATAAAATCCCCGACATCAGGGCAAGCCAGCGCAGGAGCTAGTAAGCAGCGTCATGAACAGTCTTGCATTTAAGTGTGGTTTTCACCGTATAAAGCCTCTTCTCAAGGTAAGAGTGGCTTTCTCGGTATTGCAGAACAAAAGCTCATTAATAAACTCAAATTATTTTTCTCTTTGGTGTCCCTTATGGCCCCTTGAAGTATCTTTCACCCTTGCAGAAAGTCAAGGTGTACAAGGTTATAAAGGAAGAGTACAAACAAAACACCTTCAATTCACAACACACACCTTAATTCAGCATATAAAAAATTATGCCAATTATGACTGCATGTTCCACTTAAACTGGGCAAAAAAAAGAGGAATAGAAAAGATTAAATTTTTTTTTCTAATTTAGATAACAGCTGCGAATCTACTAGTGTTCCTGGAGAGCTCAAAATCACCTGCTGCCCAAGCAATCTTTACTCTTTTCTTATTCACATCTGTTTTGCCTGTCGCTACGACGAATATGAAAAGCAAGAAGCGGGTACTTATCCGGGGAGTCTTTGTAAAATGTTTTTTCATACCGGATGCAACTATGACGTTCAACAGCAGGATGTGCAGTCATACAAAGTGTTTTAGCAACAACAGTTAGTTATCAAATGTTCACCAAGGAAACAAATACCGATAAGCTCAATGTGAGAAATTATTTATAGAAAAATACCTGTGAAACTAAAAAAAAAATATGTATATTCACTGGGAGGTGGGGGATGAATTTTTAGGTGGGAACAAACTGAAAACAGCAAGGCCAAAGTTTGGAAAAATAAAAACCGAAAGCACAACTCTAGGATGCCTTATGGTAAGCCTTCATAAAGCTAAACCTTGAAGCACAAGCAAATGAATTCCAGAGAACAGATTTTTTTATCAACAAAAGGTGCAAATGCTCCAGGAAGACAAATAAGGTGCGTAACAGCTTTTTCTTTTTTTTGTGCCAATGAATAGACCACATGTCATGCTTAGATGGAGATTGGTAATGGCACTTTATTTACAGTTGCAAGCTGCTCGACTAGGATAGTCGCAAAAAGCAAAACGCGCCAACAAAGAGTTCCCACCGTGAGGTCTTGGACCACTTCCGAGTGCTTCTTCTGCTCTGCCTGCAGCTTTGATCGATGATTGCGTTCATCCGAAGACATGTGAGCCTTGAGCTCTGCAATCTGAAACCAAGAAACGTGAGTGTTTGGCCCAAAAGAACATTAGGCAGCTTCACCCAAGCAGTGAAGCATTGAAAGTAATAGCAAGGAACAGTATAACTTCATTAACCCTTTCAGGGTGGATTTTTTTAAACTGCAGATTTAAATCTTCAGAGGGACCTATTTTGAAAAAAATGTACCGTAATATTTCTAGGGTGATCGTAAAGTGAGAAAAAGATATTTTGCGTTGGTATATATATATATATATGTACTGTTTATTCATGAATAACAATAAAAAGAAATAAACTTATAGGAATGAAAAATTTGATGCATCGTTATACACACAGTTGATGGCCTAGAAAATGCGCGTATGAGAATAATTTGCAAGTCTCAAATGTTCCTGCTTTTACACTAATATTTTTGTCCGTAACGTAATCGAACTGCATAGGTGAGCGCACTTAAGAAAACTGTATGGTTGTGCGCACATCAGAAAAGCAAAATGTGTGACAAACTTCCAGTAGTCTTCATCTTGCCGCCAACCAGAGGCAATTAGTTTTTGCAAGTCTCCAAAAGAAGAAAGGAAACACATGCACGGCGGCATCCTTCGTATGCGCACCCCTATGAGCAATAAACGAGCGAGTAACAGGCAGTCGCTCTTTGAGCGATTAGTAACGAGATAGCCATGAGTTTTGCAAGCGCAAGAAGCCGAAACCAGCCGTGGAACAAAACACAAACTAACCACCGCTTGCACGCGCGCCAATGTGCGAGCGGTAGTATATAGATGTGCCGGAGCAAACGAACTAGATCTAAAACAAACCATGCAACGAAAAGCGAAAGAGGGAGGTGTGAGAAAAATTCCCACACAGTGGCAGCACATGCCAGGAAAGAAAAAGTTAGGAAACTGGCGCGCTTTTTAAACGTACAGATGATGCCGTAAATATATGGCATCAAACATTTTGGACTCGTTCGCGGCGCCGTATATTTAAGTCATTGACCCTGAAAGGGTTAATTCAACCCTTGTTAATTTGGAGAATACGGACTTGTCCTTTTGTCCAGGCAGGCATAAGCATTGTTAAATGCTGATCGAACTCTTGTCAATTAAGACGTATTTGGCTGCACGCCAGTCAATATGAACAATGCAAAGCATCGCGAATTTGTGACTCAAAAGAGCATAAGTGGCACTAGCACCCTATTTAAACAAAGCGGCAAAGTCCACATCCCGGTCATCAGCGGAAATCGTACAGAAACTACAGAAACACTAAACGCTTATGTCTATTTGTGTGTTTTTGCATTCACGCCGCACGTGGCACCACGATGGCCACACACGCTTTCAGAACTGCGTAGCCGCCATCATTGATCGTGTTGATAACAGCACAGTTGCGGCAAACAGCAGTTTTGTCTGGCTCAGCGCACGTGTTGGCTGCGTGCCTTTAGAACTGCAGGGTTTCCATTCATGATGGCAACCATGCAAAACCATGACTGTACTGATAACGACCATGGTTTCATCCACAGCAGTTGCAGAGAGCAGTGGTTCCATTTTGCATTGGTCCAACACACGTGCAATGCCATAAATGTGGCTGAAGCTGTCAAGGATGATTCTACCATGGCCCACATGCTGGCATGTGGCTACATCGGCTACATGGCCCACGACTACATCGTGATTGACGGACAATCAGTTGCTGACCGGCCTACTGGCGAAAGAATAACCGGGTTGTCCACGCAGCAGAAAGCAAGTCTGCTCAGATGCAGACCTTGGTCTTGTGCCATGGTGAAACTGGCTGCACTGTGAAGGAATTCGCAAGTTTCTCGCCTCCGAAAGTGCTAATCAGTCACAAGATGACAAGAACTGCTGCTTCTGCGAAATAAAAGCAAGAGTTACGAATTTATTCAGTAAGGGCCTGTTTACGCTCGAGCCGCCCATCACTGCAAGCCGCACCGCACGCTTGCGGCTGCGCCAAAAATTGCACGTATCCAGCACTTGTGCACAAATTACCGCTTACACTGTGTGCACATTATAATGCGATTGCTTTGCACTAAAATTTCGTAAATGACACCCACATTACACTTCTGTGGGTACCGCCATTCTTGCTTACAAAAACAACCAAGTGCCGGGAGCGATCGCTTGCACAGGAAACACATAAGGGCTGCCATCTTGTTTGATGATCGCCCTTTCGAAGTGGCCTGCAGGTTGCTACCGACATGTGACAACAGTTTTTGCACACCTAGCGCAGTGCTTATTGTGCGCCTCGGTGAGCACAATGCATCAAAGACGAGGAAACCCACATCCCACCGATGTGGAATATGGCCGTGATTAAGCGATTGTTTGGGAACATGCATCCCTTGCTTCAAGAGCGCTGTTTCAGAGCCACCAGATAGGCATGGCGTGTGGATTCGGCACCGGACATAGATTTGCGCTAAGGGGGCGTTAATCTCGATCGAATGCCTTCGGGTATACGAAACACAATCACTTTCGTGTTCGGCACCGGACGCATCAGTGTCTATGGGCGACAGCGGGCGCTGGAGAAATGCTACTGCTTGCGTGGAGCACTACAACTCTGCGTCCGGTACCGAGTCATGCAAAATCTCGCAATAGTGATTGAGAATACCGCCCCACAGCAGTGCTGCCACTGATGATCAACGCATGCACCACACTATGTACTGTCAGCAATGCGGTTGTTGGCAATGCGGCAAAGCTTGCCAAAGTAGGCTAATGGAATTTGGAAAGTAAAGGTTCGTTCCTCGACGCATTACCTATGCGTGCCGTCTCATTTTGCAACAACGAAGTTCTTGCGAAAGCACATTTTTTTCGCGTTCCTGGCCGGTTTCGTTAACGCTATGTTCAACTGCACTTGTCTGCGCAGCAGTCTACTCGTAGTATGATCCCAGCAATAGAGCGTTTTAGCAATGTTTTAGTGTGTCCGCAATCTTCTTGTCGTTCGTGGTTTGCTGGGTTACTGGTGAAGCGTACAGCATGAACAACGCTGGTAGCAATATCTGGTGACGCAGTATCTAACCAGAGAGCACGCAAAACTAACACAGTCGAACCCACTTAAAACAATATCCAAGTGCCGCAAAAATTCCATTGTGTTGTAACTGGGTTGCATGAAAAAATCAAAATAGGGGATGGTAAAGCTGTTGTCAGAAAACTATAATGGCAGGGTGGCCAGCGCCCCTCCCCACCACCTTCCTCGAACCGGCTGCCAATTGTGTCCAATTGGTTCCTGGGTGCTCCTCCAATAACATGTAACAAGCCGCAACTGTTGGCGTTAATGAATGGCACTGCTAAACCAACTGCAAAGAGGGCTCACGGGTTGCAAGCGATATGCGAACTCCGCCGAGCCATCGCTTGGGTGGCCCCAAATGAGCCCATTTAAAAAAATGCGAGACGGTTGCCGCGGCAACCTGACAGCTTGAGAAATCCAGAACAAACACTGTGGCGAGATCGCCACCAGCATCTCACCACGTACTTCTCAGTGGCTTGCATAAAAAAACCCTATGTCCGTCAGCATTACGCCTTACGCGAAACTTGCGGACATTCTTCTCCAAGGCATTCAGGTGCTCCATGTAGCACGGCAGTCGGTGCCTCGCGAAAACGAAGCACTGGAGGAACTGCATCATCTGCAGGGCCTCGTGTGAGGAAAACGTTGAGGCAGCCTGCCCTACCACATCATTGCTACTGTTATCGCCGCCGCTATCCGATGCAAGCACATTCGCGACGATTGCCTCATCAGTTAGAAGCACTTAGTTTCAAAATTTATAGCCGTGCCCTTTCTTTTCACTGGCAACGATGTGCACTTTCGATGATCAGGGGGTGGATCAGCCATCTTCCATTTCGGTGGCAAGCAAATGAGGCTGAGAAAACACGTAGCCAGGAACTATTTCCACACAACCAACAAAGACGAACGCGAGTGATTAAGCTGTTTGGAGAACTGCCAAAGCTGGTTCTTTATTCTATGGACTGTGCCGAATGAGGAGCCAGAGAGCAATCTGGGAGCAGCGCAGTTGGCACAGTTCATTCGTGTTTCAGAGGGTGGCGTGGCGTACAGCTATGGGCACAGCCCATTTGTGTTCAAAGGGATGGAAGGGTGAGGAGAAAGAGGCGCGCGGAGAAGGCTGGAAAGTGAGTGCACGGCGGCTGTTGGGGCCATCGTTGAGCGGCTCGAATTTCTCGTTTTCATTTTTTCTTTTGAAAAATTTCACATTTCACTACCTTTTGGCACGGACACCGAGCAGCCAGACTTCATCGCAGTAACCGATAATGCGGCATCGGGGCATTGTAGTAAGCGAGTTATTTCACCATGGAAAACATGCAAAAGTTGACAGTGCAGCAGCTTGTTATAACCGATATATTGTTAAAACCGGTATCATTATAAATGGGTTTGACTGTACTGCAACTTCACCGGTCTGTTTAGCAGCACATGGTGTGCAGTGCCATTGGTAGTGCACTGCATGCGTTTAGTAGGCGACAATCCAAACGTTCCCTGCTGTAGGCAGCGCGATGTAGCCATACATGATGTTTCGCTTCGGCGGCATCCGGCATCACCAATCAGCTCGATTTCGTTCTGGTTTCCCATCGCTCTCTTAAAACACGACGCAATAGGAAAACAACATAACACCTCTCGGGCTGCTGGAGCACCACCAGCTCGATGCGCGTCGGCGTTTCATGCTGCGACGATCCGTGCGACATTTCGCATTACCTAGATGTCAATAAGAGTAGAGTCTGTCAAATTTTTTTTTACTTCGGATGTTGTTTTCTCTCACATTTTTTTTTTCAAAATACAGTCGAACCTCGATATATCGAACAGCGCGGTGATCGCAAAATAGTTCGATATAGCCAGAATTCGATATATAAAATCACGTAGAAAACGCGTCAGAAACTAGCACAAATCAATCAATGAACCAATCGTGGCGCAATAGATACTCACATGAAGCTTCAAACAAAGTATTTATTTTGTTTGCTGAAAGTACTGAAGCAGCGTAGCCTACTTCATATTGGCAACCGCGTGCTTGACCACGGCGTCCTCAACATAGTCCAAACGGTTACGCTCGAGTCGCCCATCGCCGCAAGCCGCACTGCACGCTTGCGGTCGCGCGAAAAATTGCACGTATCCAGCACTTGTGCACAAATTACCGTTTACACTGTGTGCACAGTGTATACCTTACATATCGTAAACCGAAATTTGTGCACAAGTGTTTGATACGTGCAATATTTCGCGCAACTGCATGCGTGCGGCTTGCGGCGATGGGCGGCTCGAGCAAACTCCGCCACTGTTCCGGTGCTGTCGTCACCGCCAACGAAGTCCTCAATGCACATGCTGTGTGGCTCAGCACCGACAAAGCGCTCCAACTGGCTCCACGGCCGCCTCGATCACGCGCGCACGGCGGGGGCGAGCCCCGCCGTGCGCGCGTAATCGAGGCGGCTTGCCCCGCCGTGCGCGCTTGATCGAGGCGGCCGTGCTGGCTCCAAGCCGCCGCGTGTGTACGCCGCCACGTTCAAATGGCGCCCTCGGCGCAACCGATGTGGGCAGCTGTCGTACGCAGCCGTCCGGAATAGGGTGCCTCGATGTCCTCCTCGCCCGCCGCTCCGGGCGAGGAGGACATCGAGGCACCCTGGTCCGGAAAGTCCGGAACGCCCATCGCGCCGCCGCTATCTTCGAGAGTGTTGCGGGAAAGCTCGCCTCCTGTCAACAGAGCGCACTTGGTCTGGGGCGGCGGAGTTCGATATATCCATTTTACATCCGGCCCCGTTCGAAATAAAAAATTAAAAATGCATGCGATTTTCCACGTGATAAAGAAAGTGTTCGATATACGCAATAATTCGATATATCCGTGTTCGATATATCGAGGTTTGACTGTATATGAACGAGGTTCTACTGTATATCGAGAAACTTCATGTTTGCTGGAATATTGCGCAGGTCCCTTGCACTGAAAATTTATCTTCTGGATTTTTTAGAAGCATTTCTGTGTGAAACAACTTTTATTCGCTAAGCTTAAGCTCACCGATACCAGCAAGAGGGGTGGGGTGGGGGAGGAGGGCGGTAATGATGATGGAAACAGAAGGAAACGGTGCCTAACCTGCTTGTCCTTGGCAAGCAGCTGCTGGTCCTTGAGGCTCAGCTGCTTCTGCAGGGAGGAGACCTGCTCACGCAACTGTGTCAACACCACTACGTGATCGCTGCTGTTCGGGTCCAACAAACCACTAGTCTCTGGCGTGCTCCTGTTGTTGACATGCAATGACAAAAAGGTGAATCAGACAATCTGCATGCAAGCTGAAGTACGTCCCATCTTAAAAACCACTCTGGACACAAGATACCATAGTTACTCGATTCTAACACATACCTGCTTGCCGCGACCTAAAAAACAAAGAAAAGTCCTTCACAGTACCGCGACGAGAACAGAGCACAGTGCGCCTAGATGCGTAGACTGTCTCCATCACAGATCGCTTTCAAGATAGGGGTCACACGGCCGCACTGTGCATAGCAGCCGCCAGAGTAGAAAGCTTCTCCTGTTTGCACCAGTCTCACATGCAAGTTTCGGGAACTCAGAACGCCCGTGATGCGACCCGATTTCCGCCCATCTCTGCACACGTGATCACTTTGCTTTTAATTGCGGCATTGTGACGAACTCGGCATGTTTTTGCAGCCGGCACTTCCATGCTGATAGAGCAAATGCACAAAACGGGAAGGCTAGGAAGAAGAATGGCGCATTAACCTAAGCCCACTTACTACAGCACATAGAAGAAGCTACGGCAGCTAGGCTCAAAGCGTGCGAGGAGGCCATTTTGAGATGCCAATGGTGATATGGTAACGCAGATTTACGGTCGTACTCGATCCTAACGTGCATGCAACTTTTGGACCCGTCGGAAAAAAAAAAAAAAAAAGTGCATGAGATTCGAGTAAACATAGTACATCAAAATGTGCTGCCAGGGCAGAGTAAGCTTACTTTAAACAGACATGGGACCATATATTTTAACAACACTCTTTATTCTTTTAGATCTTAGTCACACACTCTTGAGTCCTCAATCGTGTGCACTTTCTTTTTACAACACTGCGCACACGGTCCTTTCTTGTCAAGAGCACTACAGGATGCCAAGACGGGCATGATGTTCAGATAGGTAAGTAGCAATTAAAAAAAGAAAAAAAAAACCCCATCGTGCAAGGTGGACGACAGCTACTGTTTGGCAGCAAAATTATACCTTAAAGGTATACTAAAATTTTTAAGGGGCACCATGAGCAAATTTCAAAGCAGATTTTTGTCATGCACATCTTTTCATTTATGCCCTTTTTTCAGCACACATCTTCATAAGCTGGCATATGTCAACACTGTCTTGTCCCATACTTCCCATGCAACTTTGCATTGGCAATTCTCAGCCTTTTTTTAAATGCACAGTTGTCGATGCACTCAACATACGCAGACTTAAATTGCACCGTTCAAAGCTCTCATCGTAATTAAAAATCTTGGAACTATATTTTGGTTCATATAGCAGGTTACACTTAGGGCAGTGGATACATGAAAAAATGTCCACCGCAAAAGGATAGGGGTGACGTGTTGTGTATTATCTCATAACTCACCTTAGAGGGGTACTTCCATTGGCCAACTTAGCTGGGTCCAGCCGTGGCCTTTTGACACTACCGTGTTCACTGCCAACTCTGCAACATCAAATACAAAAGACGAAATGAAGCACAGCGCAAGTCTGTATGCCCACATCAACATTACACAGTATTTCGTGTACAGAAGTCCCAACCTTGTGTAAAGACAATAAAAGACCAATCACAAAACTCTTAAAGGGGCCCGAACGACTTTTTATCGAAGTGGAGAAAGGCATTTGAAGTGAAAATAGGCTATTTCAGAAATACTTTGCCACAAGCACTTCAATGTGTTCGTAGAAGCGGAGTCATTGGCAATCAAACACGGTCGCCGCTGTGCTACCGTTAATTCTTCAATGCCTTGCACTGCAAAGGCTATGGAGGAGTGGGGCGTGCCCACAACGCTGCGCTTTCTATATGTCGCCGTGCCGCACGATTCAAATCTAATTTTGTATGCTAACGTAGACGATACGACTTCAGATTTTGGTGCCTACGAGGCCGCTAACCGGAAGCCAAATGTGGTCCTCAGCCAGCGGCAGTGCGCTTAGCAAGTGGAATCGTGGTGGCACCCCGCGGCGGCTGTGGTATCTATGCTACGTAGTAGACCACTGCTACCAATAACAGCCGTGTAAGGGAATTTGCTTTACTACAAAATAAGGCGTCCAAAAGAGAATAGGGAGTAGGCTTCTGTTGAGAGTGTTTGAGAGAAAGACGACCTTGCACTCCGCTTGTGAGCTCCGCACACCAGGCACGACAGCAAAACTTGGCTGAGATGTTCACAGCAGCGTATGCGACACAGACGGTTATTTCACCAAGCCTGAGGGGTGGCTCTGGGCCCCTTGAAGTCACTGACAATTGAAGATTAGGTTCTGCGGCTTTCCGTGCGAAAACCACGATTTGATGTTGAGGCACGGCGTACTGTGGGACTTCGGATCACCGTATTTACTCGAATCTAGGCCAGCCCCAATTCTAAGCTGACCCCCGAATGTCTGAAGCCAGAAAGAATAAAAAAACTCACCTCGCATGTAGGCCGAACAAGAAAGTGAGGACAGCGTTCACAATATGAAAAGAGCATTCATTTAATATGAATATGTTGAGCTCACCCTACGTTCTCATCGGCACTAGCCTCGTCGCCATATCCCAGACTGCACGCACGCTTGCGGACGCGCGCAAGCTCGCGTCCACACGCCCATGCATGCACAGTCAGTACGGCACAACTCGTACGCATCGAAACATGAGGTGATCTCGGTGAACAGCTTCCCTCTGTTATCGTGAACTTATTTTCCTTATCACTGTCATCTCCTCGTTGTGGCACATGCAAAAAGCACCTCCCATTGTCCCTTCCAAAGACGGATGCTTTTCTCATCGCTGCTGAAGTCCTGCCTGGCTTGAGCGTTTGACGATGCCTCTGCGGCTAGCACGACTTTTCATTTGAAAGCGGCACTATAGTGGCATCGCCTGCTTGGTGTCATTACGATAACACCACGCCACATACCGATACAACGCAGGTCAAGATAGCAATGTCACTCGTGTACTTCAGTTGGCTACTGGCGTGGATAACAGCGACTGCAATACTGACTTTTCTTGATGACGCTAGCTATGCAACATACTTATCATATTAAATTACAACCTGGTGCGTTCTTTAAAATCCTTGAATGTAAGCTGACCCTAGAGTTTGGCATATGATTATTTGGGAAAAAAAGAAAAAAGAGAACTATCAGCCTAGGCTCGAATATAGTCGCCGACCGTTTATTCGGACCTCACGGGGACTGCGGAAATGTCCGAATAAACAGGTGTCCGAAAAAGCAGATTAAGAAAATAAAATGAGATCCTTTATTTCCACGCACTTATTTAGGCTCGGCAGTAGGCTTGAAGAAATCGTGAATGCACCGTTGCACGCCGTTCCTTTTACGTGCAATCAGATAAGCCTGAATCTCCGAGAGGGTCATACTTATTTATTTCGGATACTTTCCTGGCCCGAACACATTACAGAAAGGAGTGAAAGTGAAAAAAAAAAAAAAAAAACAGTACATAATTATACAATAATAGGTATTACAAAACGGCAGAAAATACAGCAGTCTTGAAATTGCCAACGTCAGAAATGGCAGCGAT
The DNA here is from genome assembly GCF_023375885.2 of Dermacentor andersoni. NCBI lineage: Eukaryota > Metazoa > Arthropoda > Arachnida > Ixodida > Ixodidae > Dermacentor > Dermacentor andersoni. Next base: position 46,261,425 of record NC_092819.1, on the reverse strand, counting down.
GGAGGGAGGAAGGTTGTTCCAGTCGGCGCTGGTTTTAGGAATAAAAGAACCATGACACATTTTTGTTCTAAAATATGGAACACCAACTTTAAAAGCATGTGATCGAAACGGGATGAAATGTATGAAGGGCGAGTAATAAGATTATCCTTTAATAGTGGGTTGTGGTGATACAGCCTATGGAAAAGACAGTCTAAAACATTTACGGCGCAATGAAAGCTCCGGTAATGTAAGTGTGTTTTTCATGGAAGTAATGCTGGCGTAACAGGAATAGTTAGATAAGATGAACCGTGCTGCGCGATTCTGGATGGATTCTAGTATGTTCTTCAGTGTGAGTTGATGGGGATCCCATACGGTGGATACACTCCTTGAGCCAACTCAATCGAGAGCACCATGCACCAACTCTGACCGGTGCATGGTTCGACTTGCTGAACGCCATTTTTGTTTTGAACGGAGCCTCCTTGCTCCCCCACGAAGTGGCGCTACTGCAAATCCCTGCTCATCATCGTTTCTGCCTGGTTCGATAGAGTGGTTCTACAGCAGTTCCGGTTTCAACTTAGTAAGCCATGTCAAGACAATCCAGCTGATTTGTTTCTTCGCGCACGACGCTGCGAGTAGGCCACGTTTTTCGTTTGTGCGACTGGTGTCGGCATGGTGGTGTTTGCTTTGTGTGCTGTGTCGAGGTTCCAGTGATCCAATGCGGCATATGGAAACATTGTGTCAAGTGTCTAATGGCGCCGACAGTGCCTGCGCCGACAGCGCTGGGGAATGCCGGCAAGCGGGTGCCGGAAGGCCTAAGATTTATCACCTTCCGATGAGCTCCCTACCGACGTGGAAAATGTTCGGCCGAGACCTGCGCAGTGGTTGGTTGCATAGCGATTCCAGACATCGTCTCATTTGACAGTTTCCCAGGTGCTGACACTGTTGTACTGACATGCGCAGAACTCGACGACGGTGAGATCATTCGTCAGGTTTCTGCTGCACTGCTGGACAATGACCGAGTCGGAAGATGACGCACCATGTGCTATGCTTCCATGGCATGTGGAGCATGTACAAGCAGTGACTGTGCTTTCAGCCGCCTATAGTGACCGTATGACCCTCTCCGAGATTCAGGCTTATCTGATTGCACGTAAACGGAACAGTGGGCAACGGCGCCTTCACGATTTTTTTCAAGCCTATGCCGAGCCCGAATAAGTGCGTGGAAATAAAGGATTTCATTTTTTTTCCCTTAATCTGCTTTTTCGGACACCTGTTTGTTTGGACATTTTCGCAGTCTCCGTGAGGTCTGAATAAACGGTCGGCGACTGTATACAGTATAGTCCTTTGACTGTAACTAGCTTCTAGTACCACAAAATGCTGTTCCCACTCACTTGTGGTTCGAGAGTGACGATGAAGAATGGGAGTGCTTCCGGTGGTGGTGATGGTTCTGTCCTGCGGAGGAAGCCGTGTTGGTACTTCCAGCAGCAGAGCCTGATGACGACCGGTGGTGATGGTGGCCGTGGTGGTGATGGCCATGGTGGTGGTGGCTGTGGTGCGATGTCAAGGTGGCCTTGCCCAGTGCCGTATGCCGCATGGGGTCATTGTGTTTGGTCTTGGCCACGGCCCTCTTGTATGACAACGTGCACAGCCAACAGAGCAGCTTGCCCTCAACCTGCACACAGGCCCATTCACAATCAACTCAGCTAAGGGTACACATTTGGGCTAGTCAGTCAATCACCATAAATTTATAGCAAGAATGAGGACAAACACTAGAAACAAGGACTGCACCTACTTCCAGCTGGTTGCTTTCAACACACGTGAAAGAACACTTGCTTACCAAGAAAAAAAAAACATTAAGTTGTGGGGTTTTAGATGCCAAAGCCATGATCACATCATGAGGTACACCGTAGCTGAGAACACTGGATTAAGTTCGACCACCTGGGGTTTCTTAGCATGCGGCCCAATACACAGTACACAAGCATTTTTGCATTGGCAGGTGCAGACTGAGCAGGTGAAAACTGAATGCACAGAAGCAAAATAGCAACGACCCAATGCTAAATGCAATTAATGCATTCTACCCTTGCGGAAGTGATCTGCAATCTACACAATACTAATTTATGGACAATGGTCTAGAACTTCTTGTTAGCTGCTTCCTTATGATTCTCATTGTTCACCACAAATAATCAGTGTGAAATAAGTACGCTTCCCAAAAATCTCACATTACCTTTGTCTCGTGCCAACCAAATCTGACCTTACATACAGACCATTTCAAGGTTTGTAAATGGGGACCTCGGCAAGCTTCCAGTTTTCCAAAACAGAAATAAAGTGGACGAGAAAGACAATGGCAAGCCGCAGTTGTGTGGAAAAACCGAATCCCGCAGATTTACAGGAGTCTTGCTCTGCTGGTAATCACAAATATGAAAATCAATTTTGCCATACAACACACGGAAAACTAGAAGTATCTAGGCATGATATCTAGGCATGAGGCATGATAAAGAGTATCTTTTATTTAAAAACGGGGTGTCTCCTATGTTGAGCTAACTTGAAAACATGCCCTTACTCAGCATAACAGATTAAGACTGAAGTTTCTTGAAGGCCACACCCTCACAGTGCGAAGGCATGTGCAAAATTGTCAATACAGTCGCCGACTGATTTTCCGGACTCCAAAAATTTGGACATGCCCGATTATTCGGTCAGCTTCACGGCACCACCATTCTCCCCATAGACCATAATGTATATCTGCAAAAAATTCGGACACCTTGCAACCTCTCATCTGATTTTTCGGACACTCCTTGAGCCAACTCGATCGAGAGCACCATGCATCAACTCTGGCCGGTGCATGGTTCGACTTGCTGAACGCCATTTTTGTTTTGAACGGAGCCTCCTTGCTGCCCCACGAAGTGGCGCTACTGGAAATCCCCGCTCATCATCATCGTTTCTGCCTGGTTCAATAGAGTGGCTCTACAGCAGTTCCGGATAAAGGATTTCATTTTATTTTTTTTAATCTGCTTTTTCGGACACCTGTTTATTCGGACATTTCCGCAGTTCCCGTAAGGTCCAAATAAACGGTCGGCGACTGTACATAAAAAATTTCTAGACATTGCTTTTCCAACAAACTGTCTGCTGCCCTCGACTCTGGGTTGTAGTGATACAAAGAGCTACCACACGACACACCCAAGCAAGACACAGCTTCACGGGAACATTAAGATTTGAGGTGATCTAACAGCGGTTCAACAAAAGACTCCTCAGGAGACTGAAGCTATTTTTTTGACAAGGGGAATTGGCTTTGTCAGGTGGAAGGGCTAGGCTATATGGCCCTTGGGGTGTGCGAATGTTCGAAATGTCGTCGCTATTCAACTTGTACTCTATTTGAGAATTCACCACTGGAAAATGTCAAATACAATCGAACCCACTTGCAACGATTTATCAGTCACATAACGACCACATTTCAATGCACTTACACAATTTTCTGACCGTGCCTATGGAAACTGCGTCCAGATACAATAAAACATATTCAAAAGCACCATACTGTTAACACGAACACTTCAAACTAGCTCGAGGTAAAGGGAAGGCACATGTGAAGTTTCAAAGCACGGAAGCATGCCTGAACTGGGCGCAGGGCAGCACGCCCCCTGCTGCGGACCAACCACAACGAAGATACGACCAACGAGATGAACAAGTGCCACTTGTAGTTTTATCGCTTCTTTTAAGGAGTCTAAGTTTTAAGAAGTCGCTTGCTTTCAACCATGCTAGGGTATCCATGCTTTCAAGGCATGTCTCCAGTGTGCATCAGGGCGAGGCAGTAAAGTGGTGGCAGTGGCCTCCGAGATAGCTGGCCGTGTACACCAGTGCCATCTCGGAGGTTACAACGGTGACACTTGCTTTTGCATTCTTCGAGCGGCACTATGTGCACTACGCCTATTTCGACAATTTGGACCGACGTCCACTCCCATGCTGCTATCTTATCGTTACTGTCTATATTTACGCTGTCAGAGTTGGTGTGAATGCGACATGCGCCACTGCCATGCAGGTTTGCAGAGTCGGCAGTTACTATGCAGTTGTCAAGAAATTGCGGTTTACGTTGGCATCCTACCTTTGGAACTTCGTACTTTTTCGGCTTAAGCGACATAGAAAACATTAACTTTGCAGTTATCGGTGTGTGTGTGGCTGATGCTGCAGCTGTAACGACAAGACCTTTGCAAAATTCTGGCACGCTGTAGTACCGTATAGTGCGAAATATAGGTCAAGGTGTTTTCCAAAAAATATTACTAAAAGGTCACCCCTCGACTTATATACCAGCCCTTGGCACAACACGAATAGTCGTCTGGCAACATGTGAGAGCGCAGACCTTTCGGCATCCGCATCGTTATCGCCTCCTTGGTGACCGACGTGGCCCAACGTTAACACGGCCTACGCAGTTGGACCAACGGCATCTTCCCTTTTTGTGCACTGATCATTCTTGGCGTTGCTAATTTCCCAACAACCCACAAAATGAGCACGAGTACTCGACGTCAGTTCACTGCGGCGTTTAAAAGGAAAGTCATCGAATATGCTGAAATGCATGGGAACATGTCTGCCCAGCGGCAATTCAGCGTCTCGGAAAAAAGCATCTAGTACTGGCGAATGCAGAAAGTCAAGCTGTCTGCCTGCAACGCGCGGAAGACGTCCTTTCGCGGGCGCCGCGCGGTGCACCCGGAGCTCGAAGACAAGGTGGCGGATTTCGTCCGCGAGCATCGTGCCAGATCTTTGCCAGTGACAGCGGAACTCATCCGCATCAAAGCTATTGAGATCACCCGAGAATCCGGACTGCCCAAGGAACAATTCAAGGGCTCCATTTATTGGGTTCGTCGCTTCATGCGACGCAAGGGATTCGCACTTGGACGGCGCACATCAATCTGCCAGAAGCTGCCAGAGGCATACGAGGACAAACTGGTCGAATTCCAGCGCTATGTTATCTGTCCCCAGCAGCAGCATGGCTACATGTTGGGACAGATTGGCAACGCGGATGAAACGCCGGTGTGGTTCGACATTTTGTCGCCCACCACAGTGTGCGAACACGGCGCAAAAGAAGTCAAGCTTCTTTCTACGGGGAACAAGCATTCGCGCTTCACGGTGATGCTCGCGTGTACTGCAGACGGCAGAAAGCTGCCCCCATACATAATCTTCAAGAGGAAGACGCTGCCGAAAGAGGCTTTCCCGCGAGATGTTGTCGTTCACGTGAATGAAAAGGGCTGGCTATGTGGACGAGGCCCTCATGCTCAATTGGATTAAGACCGTCTGGAATCGGCGACCCGGCGCACTCCTGCGGTGTCCGAGCATGCTCATCTTGGATGCCTTTCGCGGGCACTTGATTGCAGGTGTGAAACAGGCACTCCGCGCCGGAAGGATGGAACTCGCAGTCATTCTGGGAGGCATGACCTCAACACTTCAGCCACTGGACATCGTGCTCAACAAGCCCTTTAAAGACCGTGTCCATGAACAATATAATTAGTGGATGGCCGGCGACAACTCGATGACCCCAACCGGCTGGCTGCGCAGGCCGCCTCTTGCCACTGTGGCCACATGGGTGTCGCAGGCTTGGCGCTCACTGCCCGACGATATGGTGGTGCGGGCATTCAAGAAGTGTTGCATTAGCAACTCCTTCGACGGCACCGAGGATGACATGTGGGACGCAGCCAGCGAAAAGCAGTCGTCTTCGGACGAGAGTTCAGACAGCTCAGACGAATGAGCAGGTGGCGAGTCTGGCGGCACCACTAAATAAAACAAAGTTTCGTGCCTTATAATTTTTATGTTGACTTCTTTGCGTCAATGTAAGGGGGTCAACCTATATTCCGCCTCGACCTATATTCTGCATTATACGGTAGTTTGCATTTCCAAATGACTAAAGTACTTCATTATTGCATGCTGGATCGACTCGTGCCTCGTTGATAGTAAAACATACTACAAGCTCTCGAGGAAAGAATGGTGGCGGCTGAACTTTTGAAGTGGCAAGTGATCAGAATCTGCTGGGTGCCGTATTGGAAGAGCTGTGATGTCACATTTCCTCCTTTAGATGATGTTTTGAATAGAAACTTACAGTAAGACGTGGGAAAATAGTGGGAACAAAAATGAAGATAATGAAAATCCAATTTGCGGAGCAAAGTGGTGTTGTAATTGCCATGTTGGCTTCAGTGTAATTTTCGCACGTATTGAACGGCGAGCTCACATATAACAAACTGCTGATAAAATGACCACTTTCCACTGAACTATCAAGTTCATTCTAAATGTGTTCCACTGTACTCCTTACAATATTCTAACATAAGGAATAACAACATAAAGCAGTTGTTTCTCATTTACAATTTCCTCAGTTGATTGGATGCCCTCTATTGAGAACGGCACTACATGCATGTACTATACCAAATAATGAAAATAAGCCTACTTTTTTAACAAATAGACTCCACGCAAACTTGCACTTCGCTTTGCTCAGAAACTTATAAAATATTCGATGATTGAAGATAATTTTTCTCCAATATTCGTATTTATTTGATCCAGAAGTTTCACTGTTCAAGGACCCCTACTTGGCACCTATTATTAGAGGAACCCTGAAACGATCGTGACAATTTTGCACAAATGTATTGAGTCGTTAGGGTAGTTCCTTCTGACCATTCAGTGACACACCCAAGTGCTCCGTGTAAAGCCAGGTTGTTTACCAAGTTGACATTTCCAACTTCCCAGAGTATTTCAGGTTTGCCCTGAGCGCCTTTGCAAATTCTCTTTGCAGGAGATAGAACTTTGTTTTATGTCAAGACGGGCTTTTGCCCTGAGCGCCTTTGCAAATTCTCTTTGCAGGAGATAGAACTTTGTGTTATGTCAAGACGGGCTGACACCATGTTGCCCGATGCTGTCACTCTAGTAAGCATGTTGAAAAAAAAAAAAAAAAAAAAGACAATCTAGTTTGAATATTAAGGAGTAATATCAAATTTATTCAAAAAGAAATGAAATGAAGGTGTTAGGAAAATGCACAGCGAATAAAATATATTTGAAAAAAAAAAAGAAGTGCTACCTATTCCAATCCGAGTCGAACATTTTCAAATACGAATGAAAAGGAGATGCATACAGAGGTAAATATTTTCGAATATGAGCTATTTCTATCAACTGATGGCAAGCTCATTGGTATATGAGGCTTGAACTTGGTCACAACTAAGATTCTCTCTCAGCAGCTGGAAAGTCAACCTCAACTGTCATGCCATACTCTCAGCCCGTATACAACATATCAGTGTTGGGTTTCACTGCTTCCAAGAGTTTATTTTGGTTTGGATGAGACACACCTGCATCTCGGCATGAGCCAACACATGTTTTTGAGCTCAAGCTCCCTTAAAGAGGCAGCGGTGTGCTTTGTATCGGTCCTTTCTGTTCTTGTCCTCTCTCCGCCATGCATTCGAACCACGGACCATTTGAACTATCCTCTTGGTCAGTTGTACAGTCAACATCTGATTTTTCGGACTCCCTAGGAGTCCGAAAACGCCAGAAAAATTGGGCAGTCTGAACCCATAAGGGCTCGAACTGCCACAAGCACGTCCAAAAAGAGGCCTGCCAGTACACTTATTAGGCATGTCGGTGCTTGTACTGTGACAGGTGTACAGGCGTACTGTGAAAGGTGCGTAAAATTAAGCAATACATAGTGTGTCCCGTGACAATTGCTCCTTCGCACGCTTGCTAAGCTTCACGCAATAAGTTGTGTATGCTTCACCGCGTACCATCGCTTTATTGAGGCAAAGCTAACTTTTGGAAATGGGCATTACACAACGCGCTATGCCTTCCAAGCTTCAAAGCCAATCGCGTGGCTTACAAAGGCAGAGTCGGTGCCATTGCTGATAGCGGCAAATTCTTTAAATGAAAAACACCGCACTGCATGGCAAGAAGCTTAGTAGCGAACATAGAAGCAGCTAGGCCTAGCGTTGCCGCAGTGGTGGCTACGGCCGACAGCGGATCTGCGTGCAAAAGCGCCGGTGGCTTTGATTGATGCCATTTTAGACCTGCAGTCAGGGCAAAAAGTCCGAAATATCGGATGGCGAAGTATTCTTGCGTCCTAAATTTCAGATATTGCTATTATACATTGACTCTACGGGGTACGTGGTGGTGACACGAAGCCGTGTGAATTATCGGGCATGTCCGAAAAATCCAGAGTCTGGAAAATCGGTCGTTAACTGTACTCTGGCAACTGCTCAAGCCGATGACACAGCGTCAATGACGATTAGTTGCGATTCCTCTGTTACTTGAGCCAACACTGGCATGACTCTCGCTCCCTTTCAATAAAATAAATACTGATTCTCCCTGATAGAAGCACAAGTTCTCCGAGTTTGCCCCGTGTATTTCCAGACTATTCAAATTCCCTGAGAATTCTCAGTTTTCCCGGTTGGTAGACACCCTGAAAGCGTGAAATTTATTGCAAGGTTTTAAATATGTACATCGCTACCGACTGCAGCAGTGCCGCTCCCCTGAGTTTTCAGCATGTTGTCCATCTGACGTCAGTAGGGTGAGCTATCCAATTGGCTACCCAGGGCACGTCATTGATAACTTTTCCAACTTTATGGTGAACAAATGTTGTTCATAATAGCTGTGATAATGGTTAATTTATTTCCATAAAGAAAGGTAACAGAAAGACAATACACAATGCCAATTTATCCCAACACTGAGGCACTTCCGGCACACAGCAAGCGTTGCCTGCTTGTGTTACAATGTCCTCCATGTTGAAATGAGCTGTGCTGTCAGCGGACTCAAATCTTTTTTTTTTGTAAGCACCATGGTTCGTCACCGTTGCGTTGTGGGCTGCAAATGCAGCGTCGATATCTGATCAGCACAAAGATCTACGCATTTGCAGCCGTCACTTCATGCTGGAGGATTACTACCACAATAGAGTTTAGCATGTCCAGCATTCGGGCAAATGAAAGCACAACAAGTGGATTGGGAATTTTACGGGATGAGCGGAAACGCCAACATGAACGTCCTGCACGGTGCAGCCACCTGGTAGCAGAGCGCGCAACCAAGTGTATTCCACTTTGGTGCTGGTGTAAATTTTCAGCAGCAGCATAATGTTGAAGACGTTCTCTTTTTAGATGTTTAATGTGTTTTACACTTGGTTCCAGAAAAATTAGCCCTGTGTTTGGTTCCCTAAGATCTGCGCCACCAGGTGGCTGGACTGTGCAGGCCTATCAGGATGCTCAAAGGCTCAAGTACATCTACGCTAAAGCTCCTTCAATACAACGGTAGTACCGTATTTACTTGAATGTAGGCTGCACAGTTAAGTGAGGACGACGTTCACAAAACGAAAACAGCCTTTACTGAATATAAACATGCAGAGTTCATTCCCCATGGCTACCTTCCGTGTCGCTGTCATCTCCTTGTTAAGGCCGGCGCACGCATAAAGCGTCTCCCGTTGGCCCCTCCAAGGACAGACATTTTTCTCATCGATGCCGAAGTCCTGCCTAGCTTGAACGTTTGATAATGCTTATGCGGCTAACACAACTTTTCATTTGAAAGCGGTAGCATAGTGGCATCGACTGTTTGGTACCATCACAATAATGCCACACTGCACGCCGATACCGACACGGGTCAAAACGGCGACTTCGCTCGTGTACTTCAGTTGGCTAATGGCACGGCTAGTAGCGGCTGTGATGCTGACTTCTAGATGGCACTAGCTATGCACAATATTTATCAATTTCAATTAAAAAGTGGGGAGTTCTTTTTTTAAATTCTCGAATCTAAGCTGATCCTACAGCTTGGTGTATGATTATTTGAAAAAAACTATCAGCCTATATTCAAATAAATTCGGTAGTATTGAGGGGATTGAGTTTGACTCTGCCCATCTGTCAAAACGCCCAGCTAGCCTGTGGGTACCTCAATACTAGGCACTCGTGACGCTGCGACAGAACGCTTGCAACACATGCTACTTGGATAGCTCTTGCTGGCAACCGACAGCCAGGCAGCTAGCAGAGAGGCTGAAGTAGACAAGACGCCATATCATGACGCAGAGCCAGTGAAGGCGGAGCTTAGCCCAGACTACAGTGGAACCCCGTTCATACGTTTTTCACCGGACCGGGGAAAAAAAACGTAACAGCCGGGAAAACGCAACAGTGAGGAAAGCTCCGAAAATGAATTAAAAAAGTGCAGCTTCAACTATAGACAAGTTATTTCCACAGAGTGCGCTTAGGACTTAAAAAAAGTCTAGAATGGTGGCTTGCCGTTTCTTTCGCTCGCTAGAAATCGCCACACGTTTCTCAATACCCTGGAAGGCCGCATTGCTGTCAGCGTCGCTGTGAGGTGCGACGTACCTGCGGAGGAGGTCCAGAGCCGCGACGGCTTCTCCAAAGCTAGGATTTGGCAACTCCCCGGCATCATGCGGCTCGTGCTTCTTGTCGTCACCGCGCCACGGCAATGGCAACGGACGAACGAACGAATATCCGCGGGAAATTTTGCCCTCTTTGGCGTAATCATGCTAACGTGCTAACGACTGTTTAGTATTACTGCGAAGCGCGCGCGTCCGAGCAGCCCGGTTGCGCGCAGCGCGGCGTGGGAGAAACGTAAACAAGAGAGGAGAGCAGGCCCGATAGGCGGAGCAACGCCACGAGCAACGCCAACTTCCAGTTTCACTTTAGCTTCACAAAGAGTGACGTCAGGGCCTCTCCTGAGTTTCCTTCCTCCGTGAGTCGACCCGTCCAACAACCATGCGGTGACCGTAATCACAGTGATGATAGTAAGATCATTTTTCACGAATGGCCACTTAGTGGCGGCCTCATGCGGCCTCTCGAACTGGCGTGCGGCTTCTTACAGCCAGTTCCATAGCCAAGCCCGGCCAAGCCCAGCCAAAACTTGTCAAAAGCCAAAATGGCGGTTGGAGCGCGTTGTCTACTTTAGCCCAGGCGGGTTCGGGGTGCTAAGTTGCGACGTATCATGCGGGAACGTTTTCACAGCTACAACGTAACAGCGGGGTTCCTTATACATTGGATCCTATGGAAGCTATGCCGGGACCGGATGAAAACGACGTAGCAGCCGGGAAAACGCAGCAGTGAGGAACGTAACAGCGGGGTTCTACTGTACTTGGCGAATGAGTTGAGAAAATGCATGACTAGCGAAGTGGGTAACTTGTAGTTGCCCACAGCTTTCTTAATATGAGACACTTCACTTAAAGTGTAGGGCGAATGTTTTACTGTAGCTCTAATACACCCATCTACAAAATTTGTCCAAACTGTTTCAGAGACCTTTTAAGGCACATTACAAGCTGCACTCCAGTGATATCTTGTTTTCATGCGACAAGGTGCATTCTCTCTTGCTCTGAGCACCTCCTGTGTTGAGCAAACTCAATATAATACGCACCTTTCGGCGACTATCATCCTTACGGTCGAAAGCGCAGCGTTGCTTGCATTGCTCGCAGCTCACAGGAGGTCCGTATCTTTTCTCGGAGTTGGTACATCGCTGGCATTTGCTACCGATGAAAGCAGCTATGATGTTGCAGTATTCGCATGCTGTCGGCTGATTTTGAATAGAAAGAGAAACGCCAAGTCAGCACAACGGATACATGCACCATCACCCTCAGGTGGCAGGTACCCTTACCTTTCCATAGGCTTTCACATTCTGCTCACACTTCTTGCAGATGACCACTGTTCCGAGTTTCCCGCTTCAAAATGGGGGAAAAAAAATAATGAATAGGTTTAGAAAACCTTGCCAGTGACTCAAGAACAGCCCACTGTACAGTGTTGTGTAAAACAATCTCATGTAAAACATGACTGGTAATTAAGGCAACATGGCTGCCACATTTTTTAAAGCATTACGAGCAAAAAGTGGCTGACATTATGCGTTATTCAGGCTGCACACATAAAAAAATTCTTTAGGCCTTCATGCCCTGTCTCAGCTGTAATCTATGACAAAATAATACTAGATAGGTGTTTCCTTTGAAGGCCAACTGCATCAAAATGTTGGACCACATAAAAAGCCTAGTTTATCATAAGGTACATACAGACGAGCGCGTGCACGGAGAATACGTAACGCCAACGAGGAATCTGCCATGCTAGTGTTTGCCGAGGAGGGGGCTGGCTGAAAAAAGCTGGCTCGCAGCTTCGGTAAGTTTGAGGCCGCTATCGTCGCTGCTAGGTCGCCGCAGCATCAAATGAAAATAACACTTTCTTTGAGTGAAGTGAATAAATACTGCATGTTTTTTTCCCCTTTCATCGCACTCTCTCCGAGTTCTGTTTTTGACAGGTAAGTGGGCGATCTCATGCTATTTCGGTTAAGCAGTTCTACCGTTTAATACATACTTTTTCCGAGCTCCGGTCCACTACGGTTTAACCAGGTTTCACTGTACAACAAATTTAGCTGAAGTGAAATTTTGTTGCAGTTTGTCTTAATTACAGCAATAAAACCAGGTCACACATCTACTTAATAAGTAGAATCTTGGAACACAGGTGGAAGCCCCTGCAGCTGCTCTTAGAATGCTACGCATGTTAACATTTTATAGCTGATTACAGTGTTTGAAAATGAAGAGGATAATATTGCGGAAGAATGTATAGAAGTACCGACCTTTCTTGTTGGAATTCTGTTCGGCAGTAGGTGCACTTGACGATGGGAAAAGCACCTCGGCAGTCCTGTTAAAAAAGACAGGTGAAAAGAAAAAGGGTAAGTAGACATCAGAAACATGACACTTGGCACCAGTGCAAGAATGTAGTAATGATGCTAGAATAATGTGGAGGCACAGCTCAGAGTGAGGAACAAGTACAATTACCTTTTAGCAGCAAAAGTTGAAGGAATGAGGACTGTGATACACACAAGAGTGCAAAAGTGTTCTCAGAGCGAAAAAAAAAAAAAAAAAAAAAAGTTGACACCTTCAACTTTGAGCACAGGCCATGGTGAAACCTCGCAACAAAAGGAAGCAACCTAGCTGATGACAAGAGGTCGATGCACCCAATCTGTTTTTATGGAATGCCAGTGATAGCCTTCTACAAGCCACTCTCGCAACCAACATGTACTTCACTTTTTGTGTCTGTCAGCTTCAGCAAAGGGGGATGGGTCTCCACCAGTGCTTTTTAACATATGATGGAAGGCTGGCCAATCGTACACTTTTAGTTAGGATGATGGATTTTATGCTTTGCAATTCTCAAAATTCGCTGTACAGTCTTACAGTTAGCTTTCAGCTATTTTCTAAATCAAGCGTGATCCTGATAGAATTGTTGCAGCATTGCAACAAGTGTTACATTTCGGCAGTGGAATGTACGATGATTGCAGCAGCCGTGTTTATTCATCTTGGTCCAGATGCAACTGACGTAGAGAGCAAATTGTGATACACACAGACCTGAGATGTTCCCACAATGAGCAGTGCCTCCACACACCTTCAGCTCAGAAAATTCAGTGCCCATATTTTGTTAACCTTTTCTTTTTATTCTTATACAGTAATGCAAACTGGACAGCTTTGTGTGTTGTTTTAACTATTTTTTTTCTTTCCAAAAATTGCTGCTGTTACATTTATTTTACTTTGCAGGATGCCCCATTCCCCTTGTCTGGCTTATTAAATGGCTGTATTGAAGAATCAGCAAGGTGAAACTGATACGTTTGCTTATGTTGAAATGCTATCACAATGTCCACGACTACAATTACAAAATAAACATTCGCTCTGGAAAACACTGCAAAAATTCATTGGATGTAAAAAAAAAAAAAGCATTGTGAAGATTAAACAGCACCAGAGTGAACAAAGATTACTTGTAATTGTATGGAGGGGGAAAAAAGGTAAGGATTTTAATATCCATAAGGACGCACACCCCTGAAAAAAAAAAAAAAAATGTGCAACTACCTCCTTTTTACTGCATGCTTAAGACCACAAGAAATACTTAGGGTTTCGCAGTTAGTGGTTATTCACTACCATTATAGTTGACCAAGCAAGACTCGCGCGGGGTCAGACCCACTTGCAGCCGCAACGCTTTGAGAGACTCAAAACAACACACAACGCGATCCAGCTGCAGGCCACTGGGCCTCAAGACAAAAAGCCAATGGACAGAACTTGGGCATTGCCTTACCTTTGCCGAGAGGCACTGAGCTCTCTAGTGTGGAGGCACTCTTCATGGTGGGCTGTACAGGCTGTGAGACAAGAACAGAGAGCACCACGACAATCATCGATGTGTTCTAATAATCACTACTGATGGTAAAGAAGACAGCTGTGCCAAGATAATGCTAAAGTCAAAAACAATGCAGGGTATCTTCCTGTCAAAACAAGACGTTGGCCTGTAAGCACGGCAGAAACATTGTCTGCGCACAAGAAAGCATAGTCACGCTCTGCTGCACTCACAGCAGGCCACACTGTATTTTTCTTAGGTTAACAAATGCAAGCAGTTAAAATGTAACAGTAATACATTTCATAAAAACTTTTTGTCGACACGAAGTGGCACCAAGTTGCAGAGACAATACTCAGTCTCGAAGCTGTCTTCATAGCCGTCATGGTAGACCATCCACAATGCTGGCAGAAATTGAAACTCTACCTACAAATGTTTTTTTCTCTGACCCGTTTGAGGTAACAGTCACTTTACATATAGCACATATGTAAACACACAGGCACATATGGCAACAGACAAATAACAGGGACAGTAGGTGCAACTACATCTACGACACATATAAGAGTACATACCATAGCACAGGTCAAATGCATTTACTAAAATGAGCATACAAATATGTGTGTGCATGGATACATTTACAGTCAGCGTCAAAAGTGTATAGGACACTGCCAAACAAAACTGAGTACAAGTTTGTTTTCAGGGTTCGCGGAAATTAAGCTTTTTTTTTTTTGGTAATCCTCTGCCCTGTCAACTTTTGACGCATATGAACATGTTTTCTCAGGGTTCAGACAGCTGTGGCCAAGAGAAACCTGGTAACTCTTCCAACACTTGAGACGTAGATGCCTTGTTCCTCAGACGGTGTTTCACATATGAGCCTTTTGCCAATCCCTTCCAGACCAATTACTATGTGGCATAGAATTGCTTCCTTGCAACTATGCAACTGCAACTCATGGCAAATAAATTAGGCTTCAAAATTATGGTACTGACAATAGAAACCTTATAAACAGCCCTCGAATGGTCACCATTCAAGATCGGCATGTGACCAACAGTGCTGAAAGCCTCAACAACTGCTGCTTCACCATTTGCTCAAAAAGATAACGATCTGGACATATTAGAAGAGCCCTCAAAATTCAGGTCTAGGCTCACAATTTCAGCAGGGCATTTACGCTTCGCTCCCACTTCACATGCTCAAGTGGCTGTGGGGAATCCCTGACACTCCACTCAGTCTGAGCAGAGCAGATCATAAACACAATTAAAAATGTCATTTTATGCATCTGGCTTGCATGTTCATGGCAGCATTGACTACAATCGCAAATGTCTTTTCACCATGTTCAAAGGGTTGCAGTGACCCATTTAAGGTTCCATTACTCTCTCGAAACCCACACATACAACACATGAAGTATTTATGCTTCACTCCCCACTAATACTTAAATGGTGCCCAATTTATTTGCGATGAGTTACAGTTGCATAGTCGCAAGGAAGCAATTCTATGCCACATAGCAATTGGTCTGGATAGGGTTGGCGAAAGGCTTTGGACAAATCCTGATCATCATGAGACAAGTAACAAACAGCACAGAAGATAAACACTAGCCATTATGACCTATTAGATGTTTAACACATTTTATTTTACTAAAACCTACCATATCATCTAACCATTGTAAGGCACTCCTTGGCTGTATATGGCTCTTTTACACCAAGAACACTCCTTACAATGAAAAAAAAAAAAAAAAAGTTCATGCCACAGCAGCAGCCCTGTCCTAAAAAAGCCAAATACTGTGGCAACAGTTGCCATGGGAACTGTTCAATGCATCTATACTTCTAAAAAGTATTACGCTTGCTTTGTGACACAGAAGTACTGTCCCAAAAACAATAAGTGTTTAAAGTTTCAGATACTAAGTGCTTACATTTAATTTATGAGTAATGGATAAAAAAAAACGTTTTTAAATGTACTCACCCTTTTATTTTGACTAACAAGGTATTAGGTAACATGTGCTTACTATAGTTCACTCACAGCCCTGTCCTAAGTGTGCCCCTCACATTGGAATTCCACTCGATCCAGAAGGCAAAATCGAACTAGGTGCTTAGACAGTATAGTGTACATGAAATGCAGACTGAAACTCTTCCACACACACTGCTAGCTCAAATTAACATATTTAGCAAGTGTATTGCAAGCATGTTAAGACCACGTTAGGTTAATTTTTGTGCTGGCTGAGTGAAAAGCAATGGCTTGTGCAATAGTGTTCTGTGTGAACCGTGCAGAAAACAAGCAGAGCTATATGTCAACCGTGCACAATCGGGATAAAAATTTATACAAAGGCTGTCCCACAAATCAAGAATGGCAGAAACAACATTGTTATCGAACGATAGGAGCCGTGTTGGTGTGTTTCTATGACTTGTGCTGTTCTCTCGTCTTATTTGCATTACACTGGTATTCCAAGATAACATTCTAAAAAGCCCACATCGCAGTGGCAGTTGACCTCACTTCCAGAGTTCCCTTAGTAGTGGCAATTTCCCTTGGCAGTCCTCTTCGTGTGTTACAAAGGACCCAATACCCACTACCTTGAAAGCATGAAATGAATAACTCGTAATCCATTAGTGTGTTTTAGTGTAAGTACATGTGCTAGTAGAAACACAAGCAAGAATATCAAATGACATATTTGCTATAACACTTTCGGAGACACAATGTGACACTTCGACCATAACAAGTTAGAAACATTTATTTGTTGCATGAATTTTTCTTTAAAACCCTGCCTCTGCGGCACTCCTCAACCTCGAAACCTTCAATCTTATCCTTTGTGGTTAAGCCAGTTTATAACAGGAAAGAAATATAAAGCTTTATGCTCCTAACCGTTCACATGAATTAGTACACAGAGAACTATCCCTACGGACACCATTGGTGGCATTCGTCATGTACTAAACTTTCCACGAGGCCTGTCTATTGATGCACACAGGAAATGATAATCCCAAAAATGCTTGCTTCAGGACGCAGCCCTTATCTCCTGATTTTGAGAAGTGTCATGTCTTATAGCATTGGACTTATCACAGCTGTTGCACAAATTAGCAAACAAACAAAGGTTGCATGTCATACAATAGCATAATGTTGATTACAAACAGCTCAGGCATACTGAGCAGACCTTATGATTCTTTACCCATCTGCATTAAAGATATAGTTGCAACGCGGTGCATTGTAAAACCAATGTCAGCAAGTGAAAGCGAGACTGATATGGTCGATCATGATGCTGCAAACCAGTGACACAAAAGCAACTAGGTATAGTCAGCCTTCATTGCATGTATTGGAAAGTGGAACCCACTGAACAAGGTGGCTACCATGTCAGTTAACATATATATATAGCTGCACAGATCTGAACACAGAGCTGAGGAGAGGTAACTTCGAAAAAAAAAAAAAAGTGGTTTTACGTGCCAAAATCGTGTTCCAATTATGAGGCACACCATAGTGGGGAGTTCCAGATTAATTTTGGCCACCTGGGGTTCATTAATGTGCACCCAATGTACAGCACACAAGAAATTTTGCCTTCCACCCTCATCAGAATGGGGCCACTGAGGCTGGGATTGGACCTGCAACCTCGAGCTGAGTAGCTTTGGGGGGGAAAAAAAAAAGAAAAGAAAAAGCAAGAAGGGTGGAAGGGAGGCAATACAACGAATTTCAGGACAATCACACAACACCACTCAAACTGGGATAAATCTTACAATCAACATTTTAGTTAGCCCTCTGTGACGTCAGTGTAAAAGAGGCTTAGCATTGCAGGCCAGAGCAAGCAAACTCTGGCAGACTTCTCATTGTTTCTGCAAATAAATTGACTTTCCTGAAGATGCATCCAGTTTTGGCTCCTCAATGTAAGGAACAATGTCAATCACAGATGTTTAGAAGACATTCACAAAGGAAGAAGAGTTGTAACATGGCCCCCACAGATTTTACTTCTTATTAGAAAAGCTGGTACTGCTGCGCGTGGGAACGTCCGAACATGGTGGCTTCAGATAGGCATCTTTCTTGAAGAGCCACGATAGAATGAAAACACTTTTATGAACAGCATGTAAAATGATTTTTTCTTTAGTTACTCTAAATACATTTTTTTTTATTATGCTGTGAGAGTTCGTTAGCTTGTGCAATTAGAGGTAATGCAAACAGTACTACTGGCTGTTAAATTTCGAAGATGAAACACGAGGTCTGCACTCGACTGCGTCGATTTCAACCATCACTCCCTCTCTTTTTTTCCATAAGCTTATATTAAATGCAAGTAAATGACACCAAGAGATGCATTATGGAGAAGCAAAGACTTGTGTGCAAATGACTGTTCCAAGCATTCAAAACAAGCCTCGCAAACCAACATACTGACATCCCTATGTTGGCACAGCACCATTACGAAAGTCGCACCAACGGTGGTGCCATATTTCTCTCAAGGTAACATGGTGAGAAAGTCCATGGTGACCACATTTGATATTTAAACGCTACGTTGACAGGCTGTACCACAAAATAGCACCACTAGAACGTCCCATCAATATGAGAATGCATAACAAACCACATGAACAAAACCCCGATCGGCAGGTTCCTACAACTTGGCCTCAATTTCCAAAGTTGAAAAATGAAATATGTGACCAAAAACGAATATGCAGCCCATGACGGTAGCAACATGAGATTCTATAAAGCACTGTACGTTTGATTTCAAGCATTTTCATGTTTCATTTGCTTTAGGGGCAGCACATTCCAACTGCCAGAGTCTAAGATAATGTAAAATAGCAACGACATAATGGAGACGAGTCGCACATAGTGTCAATAGCCAGTGAGTGAGGCCACATTTCTGACTTATCACGGCTTTTTAAGTTTATCACACTCTGTTTCACACACTTAGCAGGCAACGCTGTGGAACCTATGCTAGTAGTGCGGTCGTAGAAGTCTCAATGCGCATGTTCTGCAGTGGAGTTCTTCCTTACTTGTAATGCTTTCCATGGAATAAGTACTTCATAGATCACAACTACAACTTTAGGACGTAACATCAAACCATGTATTACCCATGCATCTTTGTTGTGTAATACAAAATGTTTCGGGTACAAGCCAAGGTGGCAGTTAGTTGCAGGAATGTGTCACTATGCTCGTTTGATCTCAACCGGGTTAAAATCTGCGATACTTTCCGTGTAATAATTTCGTCACATATTGTAACATAAAGTTAGAAGGCCTAACGTTATACCTGTGCCACACAGCCGAGGTTAATGGCATTAAAGGTGTAAGACCTTAAGTTACTTAATGCCATTATACTTTGATCGCTGCTACACGCGCATACTTAATGACTTCAAGCGTTGCGATGGCTGCAGTGAAAACGGTTAAGTTTGTTTGCCAATCTTAATACAATAAAAAACAGTTATCTAGGGAGCAGATGTTTAAGAAATGGCATGAGAAACATTAATCAGCATTTTGTATGTAGTTTACTGCAGGAATTTCATTATTGCACCCAGCCGTAAACTGTTTGAAGCCAAAGCTAGCTAGACGGCCAATCCATAGCGTAGCCAAAGCATTGAAATTGGAAAAATGGCGGTCACAGCTTCAAAGCTCTCAAGCAGCGATCCTGAAGAATATGACCGTGTGCTCCAGTTTGTTCTGGCGTATGAGCTTCTTCGAGTCAAGCATCGTCGAGAAATTCGAAGGCTTCAGTAGGAGGCCAACAAGGCAAGGAGCCACCGCCGTGCAATCCAACAGCTTCTCCAGGCTAATGCGCTCACGATTAGTGCTCTAGCCGTGAGTAGCGGCAAGATCGCCTGCTGATCTCCATGAAAATAAAAAGCTCCTTAAAAGTGAAGAATATACTAGTTGTTTTATCTACAAGTTTATTTAATATTGTGAGAATGTGGTCACTACGGTCATGGCGGGGACATTGTAAACATGAGTACGCATTCGACGGCCAAGTGAGTTGTAATAATTGTAAGAACGCACTACGCCGGGAGAAAGAGCTATTTTTAAAATTAAGTGAAGAATATATTAATTATTCTTCACTAATAGTTCGTTTAGTCACATCAGAATGTGGAGACATTGGGAACGAGAGTACGCATTTGACGGCAAAGTGAGTTACGAGAACACACTACGTCGCGAATGGCATTAAGCTTTAATTCCATTAAGCATGTCCGTGTGGCACCCCGTGAATTACATTAAAGTTTAAGCCATTAGCCAGTTAATGTCATTTTCTGTGCCCGTGTGGCAGGGGTATTACATACCCTATATGTCTATTTTTTATGTGACTCACTACTTGGCCTCAAATATGAGCAATGACAAAAGTGTCTCTGTTATACTGTTCCCTGCTATGTATGAACATAGTATAGGACTGAGGTGATTCAATGTGTGAGGAGAGTGTGAAGCAGTTTCACAAGCCAATTTATGCAGCAGTGGTGGCACTTTTCATTGGCACAATATGCGAAACAGCGACTAATGAACAACAAAGACAATTCCCATGACATGGAGCACTAAAGAATTAAAGGCCAGCTGAAACAGTTGAAGTGAAACCGCCAAGATTCAGTATCAAACTTCCATGGTAAGGCTCAACATACGTATTCAGTCAGCGGTAAAAAGTTCTCGTTCAACAATTCTCGTTTAACATTGCATAAACCAATCACTTCCACATACGGCCTTTTAGTGCACAAGATATTTTTAGTTCCAGCTGAGAGTCAAAATTTGATTTCAACCAACGCTTTCTCCACCGTCTCGCGATAACAACGTCAATCCTTACTACGCAATTAAAATCCCTTCGCACGTAAACCAGGTGTGTTGGGAAAGCAAGGCGAATATTATGCGATTTTTGACATGATCAACTTCTGGCGCTTACCATGCCATACGAGGATTTCGATGTGCTTGCTAACCCACCTACTTTCCGATTAGTAGCTACAAGCTGGCTCTTGTCATTTGCACTCGCATGTATCTCGAGGCTTGCTAAATCGTAGTGTAGAGAGATAGCGGCCATTATGACTCACTCTGACGTCAAACGAGCTTCTGAACATTGTTCTGGAGTCCGTTATGTCACCTATTCGCATTGAAGATTATTTACTACGCATTTAACCTTGACAGATGTGCGTGTGAATCACGCTATTCCCATACTTGCGCACACGACAAATTCAAAATGTAGCGTACAGCACAGCACTACAACGGTGATCTGCTACACAGCACGGTTATTGCGTAAATCAGCGACCAAACATCAAGCATCGACTTGAATCTTTTGCTTTCGATTTGATGATATAAATCGAAGTTCGCTGGTACAGCGTATACAGCAAGGTAATGAACATTTGCTTAGGTCATGGTATTATAAAACAAGCTCCTTCCGGTTGCTTCAACTAAACGCAGCAGCACTAAGCCTAATGTTGAAAGATTAGTCGGCCAGGAACAATGTACTGCGATTACTTTCGCAATTAATACGTAGTATCAATAGCGCAATAGCAATAACTGCTCATACTGTACGCAGCGAATCTGCATAAAGCAATGAACAAGAAACTTGAGCACTGTTCACCTACTTTACAAAGCTGTTGCCCTTGAGAAAGTTCTTCGAACGGGTGCCTTGCGTTGCATCTTGTGCATGCGAACAATGCTGAGGCCATAAAAAGGCTTTTACCGTTAAAACAGTTAAACAAATGAGGCGTCTGCCGGCCCACAAAACAAAATAAGCCGAAAAAGTTGCAATGCAGACAACGCCTTGCCCCAAAGTCAGATGTCAGTAGCGTCCTCCGACGATTTCTTCATTAACAAGAGTTTGCAGTAACACCAAATAAATGCATCAAATCCTAGTTGACAGGTGGCGCAAGTAGTCACACAATGTTGCTAGCACACCACAGAATGTCAAATTAGTTCCAAATAATAATAAGCCTTAAAATTCTCTTCGCAAGGATGCATTCATGTATACCCGGTGGTTATAACATTCTTGAGCTTGTAGCGTTTGAGAGGTCATGAGGCAAACGCAATGGTGGTGCAGCCATGTTGAATAGGTAGTAGCCTGACGTGTTGATGGATATGAGGCTCAAGACTATCCCCATTAGTTTGATGATCAGTCCGGGAACGGCCTGCAAGTAAAACAAAAAATAACAGCTGTAGTAAATACGGTAGAATATAATGAAAAACAGTGAAGGCACTGAAAGCAATACGCACCATGTCGGTTGTCTTGATAAACTTCTCTGCGAAGACGATTTCGTTGCAGACGCAGGAACGTGGGTACATAATCGACAACGTTCCGGCGTGGTAAACAGCGAGGATGAAGTACATTGGATGCACCTGCATGACGTCAGCCTTTCGCAGGAAGAAATAAAAAAAAACGCTTTATAATGGGACACACTGGCAGGTACGCGAGCATCTCCCCCCCCCCCCCCCCCCGCCCCTCGAAAATTTCCCTATTCCCCACCCCTTTCTGCGTTTGTGAAGTAATTAAAAAAAAACGTGGATACCAACAAATTCACGACCTCCGGTATCTCGAAGGTTACGCAAGCAAAAGATTTATTTTTGACGTAAGGCAGTCTACGGTAAAATAAAAGGCTGTCGGACAGGGGCGCTGTCGTCGTACAAGAAACGTAGACTTCGAGATCAGTCGGCGTGGCAGAGGAGGGTAGAGGCCGCTCGGCTCAATCAATATCGGAGGCCACGCAGAGTGCTTCGTTGTTCAAGGATATGCGATGACCCGACCACGCTAAATATACATATAAAACAAAATTCCAAGCGCACCAACAAGTTACTAATATTTACTGTGTAGTCTACTAAATCAATCAATAACTGCCTTTCAGATGACATGCACCCACTGTTTGGAGATAATTCTAGGTAAATTTGTAGCGATATACATTTGCGTTCTCACACTCTGTCTCTCTTTTCTGTAAGCATCCTTCATGCTGAACTATGAAAAATGCCATTGTGTTTCGTTTGGCGACGAATATGACAAAATTGC
The DNA here is from genome assembly GCF_023375885.2 of Dermacentor andersoni. Classification (NCBI taxonomy): domain Eukaryota; kingdom Metazoa; phylum Arthropoda; class Arachnida; order Ixodida; family Ixodidae; genus Dermacentor; species Dermacentor andersoni. The sequence goes on along the minus strand of NC_092819.1, from coordinate 46,238,459 downwards.
TGGTAGGCTCACGGTTGAGCTTGCACATTCAATACAGAAAAGATAGGTTGTGGATGTGGAAGGTGTCAAACATAGGGAAATAATCGTTCAAAACAAGACGGCTTTATATTATAGGACTGGCTATATTATGTTGTGATTTTGCCGAAATTGATGGGAGAAAATTACCAAGCTAATTTATTTATTTACTTCGATCACTTTGTGTACTCGAGAGACATGATAAATTCTTTCTCTCTCTCTCTCTCTCTCTCTCTATATATATATATATATATATATATATATATATATATAGGAGCAATAGGCAGCTCGAGTAACCGGAAAGACAGAGAAAGGAAGAAGGCAGGCGTTCGGCGGAACGACCTCTTGTGTGTGTGTGTGTGTGTATATAATATATATATATATATATATATATATATATATATATATATATATTATATACACACACACACACACACAAGAGGTCGTTCCGCCGAACGCCTGCCTTCTTCCTTTCTCTGTCTTTCCGGTTACTCGAGCTGCCTATTGCTCCTTGTGCAAACTTACTTTTGCCTCAATTTGCCGGCGTCTTTAAATTTCATCGTGGCGCGCCCGCTAAGTTCTTACATCATTGAAGATGTCAGGCTTCAGTGTTCTCGTTCTGACCAGCGAATGTCCCAAGTTAGAGCAGACGCTGAGCTTACAACTAAGAGGCCCCGCAATGGACAGCTTTGTAAAAGAAAATCAGCTCGCCTAAACCGGTATAGTAATGTGTTTACTGTAGCAATACGTGAATAAACTCTAAGGCATCTCGAAAAAAAAAAACAGTTTACTTGTGGCCTGACTCATAATAACCATAATTGTCCCTAGAACTTCGCCCAATTGGGCGAGTTGTTGAGTTAATCACTGCGTCGCTTTTAGGCTTTCGATGCATTGTGCTGTTATTTATTTATTACTTATTTTGTTTGTTCATAAATTATTTATTTATTTATTTATTTATTTATTTATTTATTTACATATACTGCAGCCCAAAGAGTAGTTATTGCAAGAGCCAGGTACAAGAAAATCAAAGGTACCTAGCACAAAGCAAAACACAAGTGCAATTAATATAAAACATATGGCCTTAATACATACATACATACATACATACATACATACATACATACATACATACATACATACATACATACATACATACATACATACATACATACATACATACATACATACATACATACATACATACATACATACATACATACATTTTATACAATACATAGTCCTTAGAATCACAAGGCATGCAACCAGTGATTGCCACAACGAACGTGTCAAATAGCAAATTCCGAATGTTAGGGGCTAGCTGGTGTCGCATTTCGATGAATCGGGAAAAAAACAACTATATTTGAGTTTTTCAGTCCTGACTTAAAGAGGTGTAATATATAGAGGGTGAAAATTCTTGGTAGTAGATGCTTTAGAAAACTTAATGCACTCCAAAGATGAGCAACGTCCAGAGTTAACAGTGGTGCAAACAGTTGAAGGCTTTCTACGTGTCACTGCTCTGTTGGGGAAGACAAGTTCAAGGAGGGAAGATTAGAAGAGGGAGAGAACTCCTTGTTCTAACGCTGGTAAATAAATCGAATAGCTTTTTTTTGGGACAGATTGTTTTTTATGTCGGATTTCAAATATAGGCTCCAAATGGCACAGCCGAATTCCAAGATGGACTGCACTACAGTTTTATAAGTGAGCAATTTTGTTTCTTTAGGGGCTGAGCGCAGTGAACGCTTTAGGTAACCTAGACGTGCTAGATCTTTAGAATAGGTTGTCAATATGTTTGGACCATATTAAACTGTGTGTGAAGAGAATTCCAGGGTACTTATATTGAGATACATTTTCCAGAGGAAAGCCATTGAAAGAATAAGAAAAATAAATAACAATGTGTGTGAAGAGAATCACAAGGTACTTATATCGAGATACTTTTTCCAGAGGAAAGCCATCGAAACAATAAGAGATACACACGTGTAGTACGTGTCGAGAAGGACATAAAGACAGCTTTGCGAAAATAAATATCCCTCTGGCACTTGTTGCACCAAGGACAAAAGTTGGAAAATGCTCTATTCAGAACGACATCGTGACCTTCATGACTGGTAATAGCGTGATAGATAACGGAGTCATCGGCGTAAATACGGATTTAAAATGATAGCACATTGTCAGGCAGGTCATTTAAATACGAGAGGAATACGGAACGAATATGTGGCGTGAAATCAGCGGCACTTCGTTAAATCGAAACTTTCACAGAATCGGGTTTCGTTAAATCGAAGTTCGTCCTATCCGTACATTGTTCTGGATTGACTAACCGCGCGTGTTTTGAATCCCTTTAAAACTGCGTGTGTGTGTGACGTCATTGCTGACGCACTAAGTCACGCGTGATAGTTACAGTCGATGTACTTGCCAGGTGAGTAACGTACGGTGCGAAGATGGCAACCACGACCGTGTTCTGGCAAAGCTCGCACATGACCGACGTGACGACGGAAATAATTATCTGCACGTAGAGCGGCCTGGGCAGCGAGCGTTCGTAAACTTCGTCCCTCATGAGCTGCTGCAGGCCGGTCGTCTGCGTGCAACATTCCGAGCACAACGAACTTCGTTAGTTTACTACCCTTTCAAACAGTGAGCGGATTGCATATCGGTATGTTATACGGACGAGACTACGACGGGACACTCAGTTAATGACAAGAATAGGCAAACACATAAAAGAGAATAAAGCGAGCAAGCTAAAAGAACTTTGTAAGTAAAAAAGAAACGAAACGAGAACACTATCGAGAGAATCAGAGTCAATGCCCTAATTACATATAATAATGAAACGAAGCAGTGTATAGAATTATAGTCGTAGAGGTACGCATTCGCTCAAGTTTAAATGCAGAAAAGAAGGTCTCAGAAAATAAAACAGACCGTCGGACAATTTTACAGGAGTAAATGAAGATGTTATTTTTTCATTAAAAAACAAAATTTAGGCAGCAGAAAATTGGCGTTAGGCACAAACAGAGTGTAATTGGTATTAGTAAGAAACATGGAGTCAATGGATTCGTGAGTAAGCTGCTAAGTAAACCATTAAACAAAACTGAGATAATAGCTGAACAAGTTCGGCACATGTAGAAAAGTCGCTTAGACAAAGCAAGAAGTTTAGACAAAACAAGCAACATCATTCCAGTTTGATTTGTTTGGTTTTGTACGTGCACGCTGAGTCGGCGACAAATGACAGTAATATGTGTATTTCCTAAAATAAATACTAAGTGATGATTCTGAGGATGAAATAAGGTTAAGGTAATAACGCGTCTTCGGCAAAATATGTTCTTGATTTCATTAGTGAACATGTATGCTCGTAGTTGAATTTGTGCGTACGCAAATACATCGGAATATTTGTAGCGCTGGCACGAAACGTGAAATGGACAGGACAAGCGTTCGTTTTCATGTTTCGAGAACAGCACTCATGTGCTGGCCTATACTGGCAAGGCGCCACCACCCCTATACTCCAACCTAGAGAATGTAGCATTGATATCGTATTGAGAAAGGTAGTTGTGATGTTGAGAGAATATTTTCACGACTAACTAGGTACATCCGAAGTCCTGTCAGATCTAGGATAGACACAGAAATTATCATAATGAAAACGACGGTATGAAAAACTTACAATTACAAACATTACACCTCTTGTGAAGCTTGCCCCAGTTCACTATCAATCATACATTTTCCCTCTTGTTAAAAAAAAAAAAAAAAGAAAAGTTTGGAGAACGAATTAAACAAGGGATCGCCAAGCACGACTTTGTTTTTGCTTATGTGGTTTCTTTTGAAAGTGCCTGTTAACGAATATTTCCATAAATATGATTGTCACATGATTTGCGAGCAGGTCTTTTGGTCGGTATATGTTCTAATGAGAGATTTAGCTTCTTTAAACAAAAAGTGTTTTCAAAAGGAGACTATTGCCTGTGTTAATCATTTGTGAAAGTTACCAGAAAAATGCGGGGCTTTGGGCCATACCAGCCAACACAAATCCCGAGTTATCACAGGCTTTTCTCATTAATAATAATGTCAGATTTTTACTCCCCACATTAAAAAAATATACAGAACCCGAAAACGAAACCATACAGCAAGAAAGTTCACTTGGGCTAAGTTGGTTATAAACGAATGGTTTAAGTTACTGGAGCAATTTAGGCAGAGCTGCAAGCCTAACTTTGTTATGAGTACAATTTAAGTAGCTTCTAACCAGACAATGCATACACGTCACCTTCAGCGTGTAGTAATGCCATGGTCTTTTTTCGCTATCAAAATTCTCTCTTTGCGAGCTTTTCGTGATGCATCCACTAGCATTCTAAACGTAAGAAATTACACTAAGGCAAACACACTATGACTTTACACTATATAGTCGACTTTGGTTAGTTCGACCTCAGTTAATTCGACTTTTCGCTTAACTCGAACGGGCGGAAAAGTCCCGTACATTGCTATGGAAGGACATTGCTATGGAAGGAAAACTCGTTTAGTTTGAATGCGAGCGCATGGCACTTCCGTTTATTCGACACTTATACTGACACCCCACTTTCCCACCAAAACCTTGAAAAGACATGAAATGCAGCAGATAACGCTAATGCATTCGTCTCTTTAAAATTTTTTGTCACAGCCGAGAACAGTGTTGAGGTTTGTGGGCCACGCATCGACAACGACACGCTGAGGCATAGTTTAAATTTGTCGGTGCTCTTCGCCGTGTGCTGGTTTGCTGGTTGAGTAGTGCTTCAAGAAGAAGCAGAAATACATTACACACTGCTTCAAGCAACAACAACAAAATAATAGATTTTAATTCGTTTATTTTGCTGTCATTTGTTAATTTGACCTTTCGGATAATTCGACCAAATCTCGCGGTCGCTCAAGGATCGAATCAACGGGACTCGACTAAACCTGGTTCTGAACTGGGCTTCTTGTGAGGTATAAAATTTTTGCTGCAGTTGCGGTTCGTTCCACGGCCCCTGAGCTATTGCTCACGGGAAACAATTTTTGATAGAAAGTTAAATATTTGACAATGTCAAAGCACGTGTTGTTTTCATTTCGTGATGCATTCGCGCATGCGCATGGCAGACTCACTCGGAAGTAGGTGCTGAGCAGCACGCAAGTGTTGGCGAGCAGCAGGGTGTACCAGGGCATGCTGTTGTTCAGCTCGGTCCACGTGAGCAACCGGCGACCGCGGTCGCATTGCGTCATCGACTCGGCCGGAAACACGAAGAGCACGATCGTGAAGCCCACCCACAGGGCACTGTGCGAGCTGCGAGCGGGAGTTCAGCCCAGGAGAGTAAGAGAAAGGGCGAACGATTCACTTCCCTTCACTTTACTACGTTAAAGACCCCGTTACGGTGTATTGCACGATGGGCGGTTATTATACAAGTAAATACAGGTGACGACAAATATCGGTAATCGTTTCAGATATCGCTGGGCGTGTGATGGCGGCGATTGGCTGCGTTACGCATGAACACACTTGTCGTCCTAAACAAATTGCACATTCCGTCACTCATTGTTTCCGGCGTCCGCCATTGCTTATCGCCGTCCTGGTAACGGAACATATAAGCTGATGCCATTTAGCGTTTTGTATTTGGTACTTGATTATGCACAAGTGGCGTAGCCAGGATTTTTTTTTTTCGAGGGGGCACCCTCTTGACCGACCGGGAACACGGGGCAGGGGAAGTGGGCAGGCCTCGTACACAGAAACTTTTTTTTTGGGGGGGGGAGGGTGAGGGACGTGCCCAGTGTGCTCCCCCCCCCCTCCTGGCGACGCCATTGCTAGCTCGCTTCTGTAACATTAAAAGCAACAAAACTTTGCACTGTGCTAGAAGCTGTATAGTTTCAGACGCTCAAGCAAGAAAGAAGTTCACAGGAAGATGGACGCTTGATGTGACTAACAACTCCAAGGCAAGTCCCATGGAAGAAACGTCCAGGCTCCAGTGACATTTCTTGTTTGACTACAGTTAACTTATAGATAGTGTGCGTATATAGTAGGCCTCCGTGCAGCAATTTTCGTTCCAAATACGAGAAGCGGCATCGCGAAGAGCTCGCACAAATACACGCTTTTTGTTACCGAAGCAGGAAAAAAATACGTTGCCATTATCGTTCGCCCGAAATGTGGCGCAGACACCACAACGTTGAATAGCCGCGCAGCTCCACGGCACGACCTCCAAGACCATGTGGGTCAACAAATCATCCCAGTGTACGCCGATAATGGTAAACGGTATATTTTTGCTCTACTACCTGCTTCATATTTTTCGGTTCTTTTTGTATCTTTTTCTAATCTTTTTTAACTTGTATAGATAAAACAGAACATTTTTGACGAATAAGGCTGTTACGCTGTTCACGTGCATAGCGGCAGACGCTACCTGTGCCAAGAATTGCGACGTCTAGGTAGCCAACTGAGAATGTTCAATCATCATCATCATCATCATCATCATCATCATCATCATCATCATCATCATCATCATCATCCCCACCACCACCACCACCACCATCATCATCATCATCATCATCATTATCATCATCATCATCATCATCTTGGTTAAGCCCACTGCAGGGCGAAGGCATCTCCCATACTTCAACTACCCCGGTCATGTACAAATTGTGGTCATGTCGCCCTTGCAAACTTCTTAATCTCATCCGCCCACCTAACTTTCTGCCGCCCCCTGCTACGCTTCCCTTCCCTTGGAATCCAGTCCATAACCCTTAATGACCATCGGTTATCTTCCCTCCTCCTTACATGTCCTGCCCATGCCCATTTCTTTTTCTTGATTTCAACTAAGATGTCATTAACTCGCGTTTGTTCCTTCATCCAATCTGCTCTTTTCTTATCCCTTAACGTTACACCCATAATTTTTTCCATAGCTCGTTGCGTCGTCCTCAATTTAAGTAGAGCCCTTTTCGTAAGCCTCCAGGTTTCTGCCCCGTACGTGAGTACTGGTTCACTATTAAGCTTAAATTTATTTTTTATTATTCGCTTCGGGGTCACATGTTGTAATAGCGAAATTGAAGCCAGGCGGTAATAATATCACGTTTGTTAAGGAGAAATTGTAAGTCTAGCATTACTTCCGATGCATTTGTCCTTAAACTGCGCTGCGAAATACATTGACTTTCAGGCTAACAGTTTCCCAAAAGTGTGCGCCATGTCCTCAGGATGGCCTTAACTGCAACACCAGTGCACATTTTTTGCAGATTTCGGAGACGCGCATCTCGCATTTGGCGCTAGTCTTGAGATTACTGCTGAGCAGACGTGACTTTATACTAATGTTCAAGTAAAACTCTTGCTTGGGCTAGTTGGTTCATGCTTGAATTAGTAAAGGCAAGGCGCAGAAGATGCAGGACTCAAGAAGAAGAATACAAATGACAGGACCGGCGCCACTCAACAAGAAGAACACAAAAGCCGGTCCTGTCGTTTGTGTTGTTCTTGAGTCCTGGTCTTCTGCGCCTTGCCTTTCCTAATTCAAATACTAATGTTCTTCTTCAGCTTTGGCAATTGGAACGTGCGTCCTAAAGTGAACACTTAGAAAGTCAATTAGTAAATCCCTCTCATAATAAAGATGGATACTGCAATTATTTGCGCAAGATACCGCTCACATTTGCAGGTAATCCATCTGAACAGGCCGACTTGCACTCCACGCGTACGTAACCACATTGACATGCAATCTAGAATCAATGCGCTCCTGACACAAGTTTTCTAAGTTACAGGAACTCTACCGTACGCTTAATTCACGCACGTGAAAAGGACGACACGGTGAGTATGAAATGTTGGGAAACACTCTTAATTAAGATAGTTAAGTACTCAAGTTCGTCTCAAAATACCGGACTTGGCGTCGTAGACTTGATCGTGACGTCATGATAGAGCGCGATATTTGCTGACGTCATGCAACAATAATTTTAGGCATGATAAAGTTGCTCATCATGTCTTCTGTCTGCGCTCTCGGTGTGACAGGCCGCAACGACTGCAGTAACGGGGCGAACCCAACGTGTCATGACGTCATGACGCACCTAGCCCGATTGGGTAGCGAAACGGAAATATCTTACAGAAACATGCATTCAAGTAATTATTTACGGAGCTCTTCTAGAGGGCTTGAAATTCTGTGGTTCTACGTGCCAAACGACATGCGGCCACCACGTGGCTGGAATCGGGCACATCAGTTCAAGCTCAACAGTGCAAGGCCAGAAGCCACTAAGCTATATACCACGGCAGGTATACATTTACTGAGTTTGGACCTTCAGTTAACGCAACGAAATGACAAGTTGAGAATGTCTTGCCAGTATACTCCTTGAAGGTAGCATCTAGTTTCTGCGCATCAGCAATAGGACGGAACCTAAGTCGGCACACGCTCTCAGAATTTCTGGACTTACAACCAGATGCCGGAACGCTTGCTGAGCTCGTGCGTGAACCTGCTGCCCAGGAAGAGAAGGGCGTTCAGCAGGATGTAGTTCAAGAGCACGCCGCCCTCGTGAAGCCTGCCGTGAGAGAGTGAAGCAGACCGCCTTTGCATCAGAGAGACAGAGTTACAGTAGAAAAATAAAATAGGAACGCAGATTCTACGCGCGACCTCGCGTAGTATACTGATAACTAAACGGGGCCATTTCGTAGCTTCGGTTCATGAAATCTGACACTCTTGTAGAATCTACAAGCGTCGAGTGCCAGAGCGCGCCTCGAGGCATGCCGTATAGTGCTCATTGAAGAGCTTTAACCATGCACACTGAATTAACAAAGGGTTGGGATCAAACTTTCGTACAGGCATCTCGTACAGAGGCGCGGTATCAGCGCGATATGACCGATTGCCGTCGCCACGGCCGGGAATTTTGACCGACAATTTAACACGATGTAGTGATTACTATAGCTGTAATTAATATCATTACACCCAGCAACGTGTGTCATACTTAAAGCGACTCCGCATTTTCGCAACATATCATCCATTAACTTCGTGTTGTGCAACCTTTGAGTACAAAGTTTTTCTTTGTCACATGAACATGTAATGAAATGGTCAAATGGGTCACCACTAACCATGATGAAACTGACGTAGTGCATTGGAGAAACACGAGCGCTTGATTATCGTTTCGCGTGAAACAGAACTCCACGAAACGCTAAGTTCTTCCTTTCTTCCTTCCTTTCTTTCCTTTGCAGCCGCGCGTGGCAAGTGAACTCAAGCACTGGATTTCCATTTACGTCATCGATTCACACGCTCACGCTGATAACTTTTTTTGCATTCTTAACCTTTACAGACGGAGTTACATTGTCAAGCGTTTCACGCTTGCAGGAAATGTTTGTCACGCCACTGCATCGGTGGTTCTGTCTTTAGCATTTGTGCCAGTCCTTGAACTCACTTCAGCGGGCCTAGGGCTTCGACTTGCTCGTCGATGGCCTTCTGTAAGTCTTCGTCGATATGCTCTCGGTATCTCGATGCCACCCTGTCATTAAGACGTGAGAGAGAGAGAGAGAGAGAGAGAGAGAGAGAGATTATACGTAAAAGAAAATCGATACGCCAACGAAAGCCTTGCTGCACAGTTGTCAGCACTGTGGGCTTCCGTGCGTAAGTATACACTGTTCTTGAGACACCCGTATCTTTCGCGAAGTGTTTGAAAAAGAAACAATCCCAAGAAAGTTTCTATACCCTCCAACTGCAATAGTGCAGTAGAATATGGCCGAGGATGTTTGTGACATATCACAGAGTTTGCTGTACTATACTGTCTAGACGACAGCAATGATTGTTATAATTATTATGCTGATGATGAAGCGGCTATTGGAGGAAGAAAACCGGAGTAGCTTTCTTAGACACATTTGCTAGAAGTTTCTGACTATACAAGTTCTGTCTTAATATATTGCTATGTCATCAACAGTCGTAAGACGCGCCACACACAGCAGTCACTCAGGCGACAGATGCGTATGGCGCAGGCTTAGCGCGGTCGCGCGGGCCCTATCTTGAAAGCGATCTGCTATGAGTACAGAGTCTAGGTGCGCAGAGGGCTGATAGCTTCGTGTGCGCTGTGTTCTCGCCGTTTAGTTTGCGTTGAAACGAGAGGCAGCGCGAAGGTAGATTCGCTCGCTGCTGCTGCCGTTCTTCCTCACGCCAGTGTTTTGACAGCAAGTGTCCGCGGTCGTCGAATGAGACGCGTTTTTGTTTGCCTGCGCGTGCGTGACGTGACGCTTGTTAATTCAGTTCGTAGGTGGATGCTTACGAGTTTATACGGCCGATAAAGCTACCATCCTTACTTCGTATAGCTCTCCAATAACTTGCTATCGCAATCGATACGTCGCCTTTCGGGCGAAACTGCGACTTTTTAACAATCGCTTAGCACTTCCCTGAGACACCAGGTATATACAGGCGCGATATCTGTGAGACGACGCCTAATGCCAGACTCACGAGTTGCCCAGCGCGAGGTAGTGAAGCACAGCCCACGTGGCTACGAGTAGCATGAAGCACAGTGGAAGGTGGAAAACACACCAAGACAGCGGAGTGATGACCAGCGAGCCGTATTCCCTGTGAGCGCCGCATAAGAAATAGCATTAGGATAAACTGTGCAAATTGGTACGTATTCACCTTGTGATTGTGATTTGTGCAGAGCCTACAAAAAATACGGTACAACTGAAAAGTTGCACAGGACAGCGCATATCCTGTGCACTTCGGTTTCTGTTGTCCCAGGATCTTGGTGAGCGCTGCACAAATTACAAAATGAGTAAAAAATAGCCTTAGTACCACCTCGCAAAGATGAATTTAGATAGCGTATAGATAGCCTCGTAGTCTTCTTGCAGACCATATTGCCTCCTTATAAACTTGTACTCTGGGACGTATAGGACGTGTCCCACGTAATTTGAGCCAGCCTTTATATATATGCAAATGTCACGTAGCCGGACAGAACCAAAGTAATGTTATTTGTCGTTGCCTGGAGACCATAAGGAGACGTAAGGCCATAACTCTGCACGTTTCACTAGGCTACATCTGTAAACGTATATTTAAAAAACGTCTAACGCAAACGTATTGCATATATTGGCTCAATAAACATTTTTGAAGGATACGCCGCATGGCCGTGCGATCATTGCTCACGGCGTGCACGTTACTCAACTCTCTAATGTAGCCGAGGAGGTAATAGTTGATCACGTGACCCGACAGTAATCCCATGCCGCCTAGCGTGGCGCAAAATCCGACTCCAATCAAGCTGGTTTGCCGCATACGGTCCAACTTCCTGCATGAATAGCCGTACAGAAAAGCATAAATAAAAATAAACGGAGAGAAAGTGATCTGGATCCGTTCCTCACTTACGTGAATTCGTCAGCCAACTCTTCTGTAATAGGGATGTTGTCTGCAAAGGAAGAGATCGAAAGATGTAGTTCTTTGGTGTTAATGAGCGAGCACTATATTGTCCCACTTGGGAATAGTACTATATTGCTAAACGAAAAATTTTGCATTGAGAACAAGACAAGGACGAAAGAGCGACATATGAAAAACAGGACCAGCACCGACTTCCAAGTTGAAAGTGAGCGCTGGTCCTGATTTTCATGTGCCTATATTTCATCCTTGTCTCGCTCGTGGTGAAAATTTTCGGTTTACCATGAACCAACCAGCCTATTCCAAGATTCTTCTGCTATATTGCTGTCAGGGCCATGTGTAACGTTGGGCGAAGTCTGTTAGGGAGCATCGAGTTCTTGGAATGTCTGAAGAAGTGGTAGATGAGGGCAGGGAGCCTCTCTCGCCATTGAACTGCCTCGTCGGGTATTTGCGGTGGCAGCCTTCCGGAATCGGGTCATGGACTCCCTGCCTTCGTACCTCATTACCCACCCCTCCTTTTATCCGGCGCTGCTGCAGTAGTCTAACACCAACTGTGTGTCTTTATTTCGGTGTGAAAAACAAATCCAGCTTACGGTCTTGAATGCAAATGAAGTGTTCTCTTTCATATTGCGCAGACTCCTTGTTGTAAAATTTGCATTTAACGCATCACCCAGTACGACTGCGCTTCCGTTCACATGGCCACAGCTAAGAGGTGTCTTAAAGAACAAGATTTTCGCACCAACGCCACTCCCACAACTTTCTACATGTTACTATAGGATTGACCGAGGAACGGGCACGCTTCGCAAGTCTCGGACTTTCGAAATGGAGGAGAACCATAACCTTCTCCGCTATTGCTAGAGCTCATGTTCAGCTCCCTGAAGGAAGCGTCCTGCGTCATGCGGATGTAGGTGTTCCGCTGTATGATGCCGAACGTCTCGTTGACCACGGACACTGTGGTCAGCGTGGCGATCGCGTTGTCCACCCAGAAGGAGATGGCCATGGAGACGGCCATCAGGGTGAATATCCCGAGCTCGATGCCGTACGCCATGTGTCGAAGCGACCAGAGTGCGAGCCGGTGACACAGGCCGCTCGTCGTCATGGCAGCCGTGTACGCCAGCTGCCCAAAGCACGTGAAGAAGAGCTCCTATAAACGGGGACGGCAAAAAAAAAAAAAACAGAAGAAAGAAAGCGCAGGGTTACACGGACACAAAAGAAAAGCGCTTCATCAGTTTCGATTAATAAATTACTTACAAAACTATAATTTCGTTAATTTCGTTATTTTGAAAGTTTGTGCCATAACTTTCGTGCTTGTACGTCAATATGTGACGTCACCTATTTCAATTGATACCTATTTTTCTTAGTATTTTGGCTGTTGTGGCTAAGTAAATTCTTTTGAAACTTGTGAAGTTTGGTCTTGGGCTCTTTTAGAGCGTAATGTAGCTTGTAATTAGCGATAAACACTTATATCTGGGCCCGAGCAGACGCGCTCAAAATTGATGACGTCACGGCGAGTTAGTGCGGAGAAAAAATGGAATAAAGAAAAAAAGGGTTCACGTTAAGCGTAAGGGATACCAAACTAAAGTTAGCAATCATGCCGCCAATTTTGTGTTTCTTCAGGCAGGTGCACTGTAAGGTAGCTTACATCCTTAAAAGTGAAAAAAAAAAACAAACTCAGTGCCCTTCCACTCTGTGAAGAAAGGTGACCAGCGAAGCTGTGTATGTGGGCCCCTTAATAGCGAACTGCACCTCCACCGCGGGTCGACCCTGCATTGCACTACCTTCGGGATCGGTCAACGTATGGCAGTGCTTAACACCTGTGTCACCTCTGCCGGGGGTAGGTCCGGTGTTGCATTATCTTTGGGGTCGGCCCACGTATGGGGAGTGCTTAACCATAGAGTTTCTCACTATAATACCTAGAGGAAAATCGGCACAGCGCCCTAAGGGGCGCTGTGCCGTCATGGGAATGACGGTATATGTGTCTGCGAGGCTTGTGTTGGCTGATGTTGTAGGAGGCTTCGTCTAAAACGTAGATATGGCTACACAAACAGCGCGTTCTCAAAATAAAACCTTCATAAAATGTTTCCATTCACGCATATTACATCTTCCAGTGAAGTTTACTCACCTACAATGCATAACCAAGCGAAGAAAAGCAAGAACAGACGACAAACTGTTCCAAAGCGAGCAGGAATATCGTCGTCTGTCCTTCAACTTTAGCTGTCCGCTGATACTTATTGCGTTTCATATAATTGTACATGCAATAGCAAGTTCTCATAGTTAAGCAAAACATGTTTTTTCTGTAATAGTAAAGCTAAAACAGCTTTTTACGTGCGTTTTAGTAGAAAATTAATCATTGTGTCAGACGGAACGCTGCTTGCCTGGTTCTCCGAGAACGATGCCAATCCGAAGTCACAATATACCGGCATTCCCATGCATACCACAGCGCAGCAGCGCCAGACTTCTCTCTAGGTAGTATAGTGAGAAACTATGTGCTTAACGCCTGCTTCACCTCCGCCGCGGGTCGGCCCGGCATCGCACTATCTTCGGGATCGGTCCACGTATGGGGTTGTTTTGTATCTACACAAGGACACCATCCAGGGGGAACTGGCCCTTAACAGTTTCGCTGTAATTCGTTGTAAAATTGCTTACGTCATTGTTTCCTAATAATTAATTAATCACGCCGAACGCGGGAGTAGTGGCAGCGCGTTCGCGCGGTAGCGCCGGGGGCGTGAACGAGCCAGCTGTGGAAGACGGCGGTGGAGCCAATCCAGATGATGGCGAAATGCGAAAACACCCGTGTAGATTTAGGTGCACATTAAAGAACCGCAGGTGATCCAATTTCGGAGTCCCACCAGAAAGTGGTTTTGGCACGTAAAACCCCATAATTTAATTTTAAAAATTCTGATGATGACAGTTTGGTGTCTACACGCGGAAACGATCCTGGGGGAATTAGCCCTTAACAGCTTCGCTGCAGTTCGCTGTAAAAAGTGTAAATCTGTCTATAACTCCCACCCTTACACACTTTTTGTGCGAGTTATAGAGATATTTACACCCTTTTTCACTTTTATGGATTGCACATTATTTTACAGTGTGCGGCTAACGATTGAATAACCAGTGTAAGTAAGATACTTGAAGACCCTGAGAGCGTACCGTGAAATAATTGTTGCAGACTTCAGACATGGTGTCTATCTCGAGTAGCGGTAGATACACGAACGGTAGGAAGCTGGCGACGCCTGGGTGCACGGTGCCGAACAAGAGCTGCTCGTACGTCACTATCAGCACGTACAGGCAGCGCAGACTCTGCAGAGAACACCCAAGGAAAGCGCCACATTGAATAAAGCGAACGAGGAGTGCACAACGATCTGACCATATCGATACACTTGAAACACATAACTTATATAACTTAATAGCGCTTGCAACCCGCAATCACCTGCTTGCACGCATGGCATCGGATAGGGCGAAGCGCTGAGCCATTTCCAGGATGCCATATATTGCATGGCTCACATCGAAGCTTTCCCATAAGGATCAGTCTATAGTCTTCAGGAGTGATCCATGCACCAAGGAATGTGTGCTGTGCGTTGATCAATTTTCGAACCCGTATACACAGGCCGTGACGTCACTCGGCGCCCCCGGCAGCCGCTGCGCTGCTCGGCGTGTCAACCCGCCCCCCTCCACGTATTGCGTTCTCTTGGCACTCCCTCCTATTTCTTAAATCACATTATGCATAAGTGAATGTGAAATAATTTAAAAAAACGATGCTCTTATTTTCGCCTGTAGTTGGGCATGTACGTAAAAAAAAAAAAAGAAAGACAATATGGTGGCAGTTTGACATGTCATTTTTTTTTTTTTTTGTAAGCGTTCTAGAACTCCTGCCGTTAGGCACTGCAGACTCTTGAGCCCGCAGTTAGCCGGTACAATATTATACGTTAAAATGATAAAGTAAACAATGCCCCCTGAACGGGCAGCGGAGAAAACAAAAGCTCGAGAGGCGACCGAAGCGTAATTTGATAGTCGACGTCTCGTTTGTTATCGTTTGCGATCTGTCGACCAAGATTGAAGCAGAGTGGAGCGCAGCATTGGCGGCAGCCTCAATCCAGGGAGAGGATTCACTAAGAGTACTTGTCACGCGCGATCGCCTGCCACCTGTCACTGCCTTCGCTTCTGCAAAGATCGGTCGGTGCACGTTCTCACGAATCGTTCTTGCATATATATACGAACGGCATGCTCACCTTGGCTCTCGTGATCTGTATATAAACCCTTCTCGCACTGCGCGCACAATTTTGTTATGCCGAAATGGTGCATCAGATGTAATAGCACTGGTGGAAAGAGTGACATTTAAAACGTGTCGGGCCCATTTTAAACCACGATTTGACCTGTGCTGTAAGTACGAGTAGTATGTTTAAAGTGTTTTAGCAAAACGAGTGGCACGGCTGGGTGTTCGCGCTTGGTATGCCGAGTATGCCGTCGTGTAGCGGGTTCACTTCTTTCACTATTAGCAACAATATTGATGCGAAAGCGTCAAATGCACCGTTGTGCGAAAAAGCCGGCGTCTGTCGTCTGGAGCAGCGAAACGGAACCTAAGTTCCCATTGGCTGCAACCAGTGGCGTAGCAACAGGGGGGGCCGGGGGGCCGTGGGCCCCGGGTGCAAGGGGCCAGTCGGGGGGGGGGGGGGGGTGTCATACGCCTGAAGACACCCCTCTTTCTGCCGGCTTGACTGGGCACAAATGGCAAAGAATGCTCCAGTATCCAGTAGCCCGAGCTCATGTACCCGACGCGTTGAGCCGCAGAATTGTCGGCTGCAGCTCTATCAACACCCCACGAAATAATTGCACGAATGTGCGGGCTAAAAAATTTAATTCGCAAAATGGTCGCTAAACTACTCGCCTTAGCGGAACGTTTCATGTGGGGTGCGCTCGTGCCGTGCGTTCATGCTGGGAGCAGGCGTCGCTAAACATACAGTGAGGCGTTATAAGGCGTTGAGGCTCTTGGGTCCCTCTTCCGTTCAGAACGCGCAGCGAAGACGAAGAAGGGCAGTAGAAAGAGGGCGTTCAACCAGCGCGCCCGGCGCTCGCGTTTACGGCGAAGCGTTCGTTGAGAGCGACGTTGCATAAGTGCGGCCGTCAAAAGTCGCGAATGGGATTCTCTGCATCGTCTTCAAACTCGGTGCGGCCGAAGAGTTTGGCGGCGTATGACTCGACAGGCCGTATATAGTCGCGGGCGCCGCGATGTTCAACTTGCCTTTTACTTCCCCTCTCGCGCTCGCTCCGAGAAGCCGCTGCGAAATCTGCCGTTATCTTTCACGCTTTCCTTCCTACCCTCGAAAGTTTCAGAAAACTGTTGTTGTTTGACTTCATGTCACAAGTACAGTGTCTGTGTCAGCTGCACAGAATTTTACAAAAATAAAAACGTGAATTTTGTAAGGATATTTCCCGATACTCTATCAAGTTATATGTGTCTTTGTGATTACTAGGAACTCGGTAGCGTGAAAAATATGGCAGATAGGTAATAACCATATCCTTAATAATTCCTTAATTAGTACTTTTAGAGGAAACACTTCAATTCCAAGAATTGAGGACTCAAAGTCATATTACTAACTCAACAAAATTTTCTTAAACAAAATCGTTTTGGGTGCTACGACCTACAGTACTTTGGCACAGCGGGTGGCGCCCAGTATGGCAGTAGCGAAAGAAATATGAAATAGTGGACCAGTGGCGTTGGTCCCTCAACCCTCTCCATTGCGAGTGCAGACGAACAGGTTTCGCTGGCACGGGCTTCATGGTGACGCCAAGAATCGACGCGAAGCGTGCTCTATTCGTTTCCCAATCTTTTGGTGGTACCGCAGCTCGGATAATCACGTTTGTCCGCATAGCAGCAAATAAAAACCAGGCTTTATTGATCAGAATAAAGAGAACTCGTAATTGTCATAGCATTGGCGCCCGCGCAGCAGGGAGGCAGGTGGCGTTTTCCGTTTTTGTAATATGGTGGGGAGATTAGCGTCATTGAGACACAATTTAATTTTCGTTTTCGTTCAGGGCTTCCCACAGCCAGAATACTGCGGGCCATAGTACCTACGACGATTTTTGTGAAGTTTTTGCTGGGCAAGATATGAATGTCGGCCTTCAATTTTGCAAATGCAATGTTGCCGCTAAAACTGGTAATTAAAACTTCATAAAAATATTTTTTTATTTGTGACGTGAGCCGTATTTGCCACGATGCCGCATTTGTATTGGTTGCCAAGCCTTACAGTCTGACAGAATATGTGCACATGTGCTTATCACAAGTTATCAGTGCAGCACCCTGTGTTATTTGGCACAGAAAAAACAGCGTGCACTGGCCTCGAGCTGCACCACTGGAAAAGCTGGCGCCACCGTCGGCGTGACGTGCTATTAGGGATCACGTGGACATAGCGGCCGCGTCGGCTGCTTCGGGAGCGCCGAAGCGAGCCGGAAACGAGAGCTTAAGTTCCCTCGTACGCTGCAGCCCTCATTTAGTCGAGAGATTTTCCCGCTTCGAGTGTCTCCTTTACAACGATAGAAAGCACTACAATATGTAGTGGCTGCCTTTGAAGGAGTGCAACATGGTAGGCTACTGCTCGGTGCCGGACGTACGCAACGGAGCCCAGTGTCAGCCTTATTCATACGTAGCCGCAGGACAAGAAGCTGCGTGAAGCTTGGCTCGTGAAACATAAAACCGGCAAACAGTCATCGGCTACAACTCGGGTATGCAGCAAGTACAGACGCGAGGAAGATTTCTGGGAACACACCGGGTCTGCGATGTTCGAAAAAACGCGCTCTGAGACGCTTTCCCGAGTCCGCTGCCCGACTAACGTCATGAAGGTTTGGTCTATGAACTTATCGATGCTATAGATACTGGCAAGTTTGCTGGAGTGGAAAGGGAGCGACATAAAAAAAAAGCATGGCATATGGTCGTGTTTGTGTTATGAAATAATGCACTGGATTACAAAAAAAGCAGCACCGGGAAATCGCACGCTGAGAACACCGATAAACATATAGTGCGATGCAACTCGATAAATAATATTGAAACGTCCAAGAATTTAGAAAAAATAAAGATTGAATCGTCGCGACGGCACATCACAGTCCCCGTAGGCGTCGAAGTCTCTACAATGAAATAATTTTTGAACAGCTCTGATAGCGCCGACGCAACAATGCTTGCTTGTATACTGTCAAATGCTCATATTTTGCGGCCTAAAGCTCATGGCACGGTGCGAAAACGCTCACGCGGAGAAAGCGAAACAGTGCGCGGACAAGCATGCAGACGCGCAGTCGGTCACTGCGAAGCTGTGCGATCGCTGCATTGAGGCTTCATTCTATTATGCTCAATTTAGTTATACAAACACTATAAGAACATATTTCACATAGTTTGCTCTCAGCGTTTGCCTACCTTTCACGCAAGAAGCCGGTTCGGGAGACTCTATCGCGGCGACCGCGCACAGTGGCGTTCACTGTACGTATTCGGTAAAGAGATAGCGTCTGTAAACCATTCGGTGCTTTCAGTTAGCCCAAGATTATAATTTAGACAGTAAAAACCTTCTCTCGCTTCGAAAGTACTTACAGAAATGTCCGGGAGAGCTCGCGCGTGGTGTTTTCAGTGAGCGCTGAAAGCAAAACCTATAAGAAGCGCGCCGCGTGATCCTTCATACTACGCCAGCGAGGCGCTTCCGATAGATGGCGACTGCCTAACTCCTCGCCGCCAATACCTGCTGCATTCGTGATCTCTGGGAAAGAAAGCGAAGGAGAGGGGGATCCAGGGGACTTGCGCGGTATCGAAGGCGGCTGTACTGGTGCTGAAACCCGGAAATTGTCGATATCCTCGCCTTCCTCGACTACAGCCGGGGGCGGGGGGGGGGGGGGGGGTGATAGAAGACCTATGGGCCCCGGGTGCCAGACAACCTAGCTACGCCACTGGCTGCAACGTCACTTCGCGTGAGCTCCTCGACGGAGCAGAGCGGGCGAAAGGCTGCTCTGAGGTGTTGCGTGAGGGAGAGGGCATCACCGCAACGCTACGTCACCCTCACTCTCTGAAGCCTGTGTTATCCGCGCCTTCCTTGTCCGTGCAAGCTCTCACCCGCGTTCTAAATGCGCCTCAGTAAGGCCAAATCAAAACGCGCCAAGCGTCTCAATGCTCAGTGACGTTCAATTGGACATTAATGCTTTCGCATTCCCAACTCATAGGAAGTGCTTAGGTGTCCTTGGATTTTCGACGTTGAGCACATAGTGTCAAGTGGCTGGATAGGTGCTTTTAAAGAATGCCATCGACATGAAACAGTTGATATTGTCACGTTTGACGTTCCTGTCAAGAGTTTTACCGTGTAAGCTTTACAGAACTTGATGACGAATTGAAAATTCTTAATCTGTTCTACGGCAACATACGCTGTTGATTATTCTAAAGAAGAAAAAATAAACATGTACGCAAACAAAATGCTACCTTAACAGAATTGGCGCTTGAAGGAGATAAACGGGCTTCCCCTCTTCTCACTGTTTTAGCGCCCTGCCGTGAAACACTACTTGCAGCGATGCGACTACCACCGAACGAAATACGATGAATAGTCGTCCTCACCTTGTCGTCGACTTCGATGAGCGGCACGCAAAAGAGGGGCGCCGAATAGCCCACCAGCATCCGCAGAATGTAGGTGGACCGCTTGAACCAGCGGACGTAGTACGGATCCAGTGCCTCCCCCATTGTCTCGCTGCGGCGGTAAGTTGGGTGCGGGTTACATTAGGCTCCCGTCGTTCCCTACTGACGCTTTTGTGTTGCAGCGAAAGTAGGCTAACTAGACCAGCTTAAGCTTACTTAAACGCAAACTGGCTGCGAAAGAAGAACGGCACATATCCAGTGGCAGGTATACCAGTGACGCAAGTGGCGTGGAAGAAGCTCACATACCCATTGACACATACGGAGTGACCCAACTTGGTCCGACGGTTGGTTTAGAATTCTGTTTCCTCAGCACAGTATCCTGACGCTGCCTTCTGTGCCTAGACCATCCGTAGCACAGAAGGCATTGAAAGCGTTGTTGCGCTTCTTGTGGAGAACTGGCCTTAGAGACAGACTTTAAGCAGTGTCGTATTCTCCTTTTCCTTTTCTTTTTCACTCTTATTTCCTTTTTTTTGTAACATCTATTTTCTATTCTTTTTTATTCATTTACCCCCTTTCCCAGGCACAGGGTAGCCAGCCGGTCTGAGAACTGGCTATCGCCCCTGTCTTTCCGTCTATTCCTGTTTGCTTCCTTACTCCTGTACCCATTCGAAGGACTACCCAGGCAACCAAGTTGGCGGGAAAACTACTAAAGACGGTCGGTCCCCTGAAGGGTGCGTGAAATTCCCAAAGACTGCTAATCGCATCAATACAAACGAAGAACACTCAACCTAACCTAACCAGGTCTAACCTAACCTTACCTTAAGCTGGCCTAACCTAGCTTAGACTAGACTATCTTATCCTAGCCTAACCTACTTTGACCCAAGTAAGCTGTTGCACGGCCCCTTGTCTCCGCTTTCAGCAGAGACAAGACCTGTGACACATACCTACAGCACATACCTGACGCGTACAAGAAGTCGCATACCTGTGACTTCTTGTCTATAGCGCTTTCAGTTCTCGCACAAACTCACCGTTCAACGACGACGTCGATAAACTCGAAGCGTCCACGAATACAAGAGATCAGAGCGAGCTTCGACACTGGCCCGCAATGCTGAGCAGGTTGGACGGTAAAAGGGCTCTGAATTCTTGTCCTGCTCCCAGCTCGAGACAGAATGGAACGCGACTCGACGATGATGAGCGCTCGAAGCATGGCACGCGCCTACAACAAAGAATGGGAGGCGGGCCACTCTTCTTCTTCGTCTTCTTTGTCTGCTGACGTAGCAGTTCTGCAGAGGCTTAAAGGAAAATCAGTCCACTCGAAATCTAGTTTGGGCCTTCTTTGTGCAGAGCTCATAGAGCTTGATAAATGACTTTGTTTGTCCATTACAGTGTCCGTTTCTTACTGAAATAAATAATTGATTCATAAAGTTATATAGCGTTCGTCGTCGCCGTCGTCATCGTCGTCGTCGTCATCATCATCATCATCCTCATCCTCCTCCTCATCATCATCATTACTTTCTCTTCAACCATCAAAATGGCACGAACTCACTGTAGAGGATACGCCAAGGTGGGGTACTATTACAAGAACAAAAATGAGGTAAAATAATATGCAAAGGAAACTGATAATAATTCAATCAAGTAATGATTATACGTAATACACTAGTCAGCCTCGAAAATAAAAATAAAAAAAGCACGTAGAAATGGAAAAAAGTTTTAAAAAATTAGGCGGGGGCAAAGGTATGTCGTGAAGGGTATTTTACAGATTTTAATCTCAATTTAGGGCATTTGTCATTGCGATACTTAAATTTATATTTTTGTGAAGGAGAAATCAATCGCAGGGCTATCTTTTAGCATGACTAAAATAGGGAAGGAATAATTAGGTAATTTATTTTTCTTTCGCGCAGAGGATCATAGACTACTCGACAAACGGCGTACCTGGGACTCCCCGCAGGGGCGTCTGCGTCATAAAGACCTGGGTCAGACCGTGCATGACCAATCCGCTCCGATGCTTCAATTGCCGAAGATTTTCCCACAGCTCACAGAACTGCCGAGGCCGCCAGACTTGCGCTAAACGTAGTGCCCAAGAACACGCATCTGACCAGTGCGATAATACTCCACACTGCGTGAACTGTGATGGGGAGCACGCCGCGTATTCGCGGCCCTGACCATCCTGGAAAAATGAAAAAGAAATAGTAACATTCAAAGTCAAGGAAAACATGTCGTTAAAAGAGGCACGCAGGCGGGTAGCATACCTGTCAAATAAAAGCCTTGCCAAAGTGGTGCGTCAGGGGGCGGTGCCACAGCGGCTTCCGGACACACACAACGGCACGGACGCATAGTGCGTCGGCAGTGACGCCATCCAGCTCTCCCCCCTCCCCCCCCCCCTCACCCTGTCGCTGCAGCTAGCGCTGCGCTGCCGTTTCAAAAGAAGGGGTCAGTGACCTCCGGGCTGGTGGCCTCAAAGGTCTCATCTCCTGAGATGAGGCCTTCTTGACAAACACACGGCTCGCAAGAGCGCGTGTTCAGCGCCTCTGAAAAAATAATGGACACAACGCCTATCCAGACGGGGTGTGCGATTAGCGCCAAAGGAGCGGCGCGGAGCTCCTGACGGCTCAAAAAAAAAAAAAAAAAAAAAACTCACATCACAACGCCCGGAAAGGGCTCTGTGAGCTAACTCCTCTTTCTTAAACGCACAGCACGAAAACCACATTAAACACGAACACACAAATATTACACTGGAACGTCAGAGGGCTCCTCCATAACCTCGATGACGTTAAAGAAATCCTACACAGGTTTAATCCAAAGGTGCTGTGTGCTAAAGAGACACACCTTAAACATATACGAACAAGCTTTCTCCGGCAATACGCCATTTTTTCGGAAAGACCGAGACGACGTTGCAGCGTCGTCCGATGGTGTAGCAATAGTTGCAGATAAGTCTGTCGCTTGTCAACATGTGGCCCTCCAGACTACGCTTGAGGCAGTCTCGGGCAATACTTTTTAATAAATTGGTCACTGTATGTCCTATATACACAGCCCCAAACTATCATCTTGAAAAAACTGATTTTTATAATCTCGTCGATCAGCTTCCGGAACTCTATATACTGGTGGGAGATCTTAACGCTCACAACACGTTGTGGGGAGGCTCGCGATGTGACCCGAGAGGTCGACTTATAGAAAACTTTCTCCTGAACTGTGGTGCGTGCCTCTTCAGTCAGAAGGAACCAACGTACTACAATATTTATCATATTTCATATTCCTCAATAGACGTGTCGATTGGCTCTGCCTCTCTATTGCCTGATTTAGAATGGCACGCAATAAAAAATAAATTTAGAAGTGCTGGACCATTGTTTTAATAAAGTTTCCCAGCCCAATAACCACCTCCCAGTAACACTAAACCTATAATAATACAACCCGACTCCCGTTCGCATATCCCTCGCTGGAAACTAACCGAAGCTAATTGGAAATGTTTTAAGGAATCCACGTACATATCACGAGGTTTTATAATTTTAGTATAAATCGTGCCATATTATATTTTACCGCTTTTATCATTGACGAAGCAGGAAAGTTCATCACTCAAACAATGCGTCATCCACGCGGAAGATGAGTTCCCTGGTGGAACGATGATTGCAGACAAGCTCGAAAGAAAGCAAAACAAAGCATGGGGCATTGTGCACCGATACCCAACTGCAGAAAACCTTGCTCAATTCAAGCAGCCTAAATCACAGGAACTTTATTGCAGGTCCTGCGAGGACGCGAACTCGTCGCGCACCCGGCTAGTCCGACGTCGGGACCGGTAGGTCTAGCCCACCGGCCGGGTCGCGGGCGCGCCGGACGGCCAGGATTTGCTTTTCTAGAGCGGGGCTACGCAGAAGCGAGTCCCACTCCTCCTTGATGAACTTGGGGTATGTCGACCCGCACTCCCAGAGCATGTGAGGTAGAGTGGAGGTCTGGCCGCAGGACGGGTGTGTGTGTGTGTGCGTGTGTGTTTATATATCGGTTCAAATACAATAGCTCTTGAGAAGGCGAATTGTGGTTTGCACAAAATGCGTCTAGAAAGAGGTTTACAATGTAAGAAAACTGATGCATGTACTGGTAAAATGCATGTTAACTGTCACACTATATTTAGATATCTTAGTGGAGTGAATCAAAGATAGCAAAATAAAGTACAATTACTTTGTTGGGAATGCGGGTTACGCAAGTCAAGAACGAAATATTTCATATATATAGCATTGTACGGGGGCCGGTGGCTGTAACCCAACGTGGAAGCTCCGAAGAAAAGCAAGACGGGAACATTCGTGCTGATGCCAAGCGTGCTTATAAGGACTTCGAGAAACCTCCGCCTTGGCGGAGGATATTGTAGGCAAGCAAGTAAAACGTGGTTCAAGTGCTTCCGGTTTGCATACAGAGGGTATACTACAGAAGTATTAATTTATAGCTATAGGCTGTCTTCTCATAAAGCCAGCTATCACGGCGCCACGCGCGAGGACTTCGCGTAGCACATGAGATAGCCTATAGTTCGATACATCACGTGCTTCTTTTTTGGCAAATATAGATGACTGCTGGCTTCCGTGCCAGAACCACGTCAGAACCACCGCGTTAGACGCCATGGACCAAGTTGGTTCTCCTATATGGCGGCTAGGATGATGCCAGTGAAATATATATATATATATATATATATTCGACAAAACAGCAGACAGGAGGCATTATTAATCTATAGCCATAGGCTTTCCAAATTTCTTTCGACAAACAAAACTATCACGGCCCTTGCGGCCGTGATTCGCGTTATACACAAGATAGCGCAGAGTTTATCGATGCGCCGCATGCTTTCCTCTAGCGCGAGTGGGTCGAGGAAGACACACGCCCGCACTCTCTACCGAAACAACAGCCGGAAGTGGAGAGTGTCGTTGCCGGTGTCGGTGAACAGCGTCGGGACGCCCGTCGCCGCTGGCGGAGGGATGCGCCCGTGCTCGAGAGGCGACTGGGTGCCGTTGTCCTCGGCGGCGTACCAGTGGCGCAGCGCGCGCATCAGCGCCAGCGAGCGTCGGTTGCTCCTCGCCGTGGTTATGGCTAGCGCGACGGCGGCGCCAACCACCATGGTGACGATGGCCGTCACGGTCAGCGACGTCCACAGGGCTTGCTGCCGCCAAGCCGTTTGGTGGAGTCCGCGCACAGCGCTGGAGCCGCCGCTGTCCTGCGTTTTCCAAGCGAAGCTCTTTAGACGACCCCTCCTCTAAGCTTTGCTGACAGTGACTGCTTTCGAAACGAAAGGGCAGGATTAATCTATTAATCTACGATGACTATCCTAGTACGCGAATAGCTACAACGCGTCATGTATAGAGTGTGTGCACTGCAGCCGGGTGCCTCTCTCGCGCTTCCTTCTAGAAACACTGCGCCTTCTGGCGGTGCCGCCATGAAGCTCGCACAAACCAAGCTGAACACCCACAATGACCCAAGTTGGTGACAAAGAGGTTCTTTGAAGAGCTGCAAATACTCAGCGGCACACACCCACGCGAACAACGGCCCGGATTTTAGAGTGCACTATATATGCTTTAGAGATCGGCCCACATTTCTGGTGGGATGACTAGATAGGCGGAAAGAAAGTTGGTTTGCAAATGCCAAGAAAGATATTCGCATTAAAAGTTGATTACTTCACATAAAAATTATTCGATTTTACTTGTCAGAACCATGATATGAATATTAGGTACGCCGTAGCGGGAGTTCGGGATTAATTTTGACCGCATTGGATTCTTTACCGCCCACCCAATGCGCGGTACAAGCGCATATTTTGTATTTTGCCCCCATCGAAATGGGGCCGCCTCGGCCTGGATTGGATCCCGAGCACTCGGGCTTACCAGCCCAACGCCATAGCACTCTGCCACCACGGCGGGTACTTCACATACGGTTCACATACACCGTAGTGGTGAACTCCGGATCAGTTTTGACCACCAGGGGTTTCTTTAACGTGCACCTACACGAGCGTTCTTGCATGTCGCCTCCGTTGAAATGCGGCCGCCGCGGACGGGTTCGACCCGGCGACCTGAGCTCCACAGTGCAGCGCCATATCCAGTGGGCTACTCG